>NC_084557.2:49718191-49758191 GCF_033978685.3 Nerophis lumbriciformis
TAGAATGCACATGTAGATATATTGTAGTTGGCATGTGTAAATGAAGACTTTATAGTTGCAGTCACATTGCAGGCTGCCAGTGCCTGGAACACATCAGACACACATGTGGATACGCTGCTGATGCAAGGGGAAGCACCATGGCTGCTCTAATGAGCCCTGACTCTTAATGACATCCTCACAGCTGCACAACAGCGTGCTGGCCAGCACTGGATCTTATCTCATTGGCACTCTGTGCTGCCTGGTTACACCTGTAACCTTTAGATCAGTCCAAATTTGGCTCCTCCGAAATCCTTCAGTAGTGATTACCAAACAGATTGAGCAGCAGGATGAGTCCTCATAAAAAATGCATGTTAGCGCTCAGCTCGCATTTGGACGAGCGAACAAAGACGTGACGCGCACAGAAGTGCCGAACTGATCAGGCATTCTCTCTGTTGCTCCGTGCGAGATTGCAAGTACGCCACACAACGTTTCCCCTGACCCTCTTATGTACAAACACGGCTTTTAAATAAACGACCGGCATCCAGGATGAACCCTGGATGTTACTTGGGATCTAAAGATGGGAGGTGAACGTCTTATCTGAGCGGCGTTCATGGCAGAGTGCAGGAACTGGTCATCCAGGGGACAAGGTGGTTAATTGCATTGCACTTTGATAAGTCACACACTGAAGACTCTCACTTTGAATCATGCAGATGTCTCGGCTGATAGGCACTACAAGGGACACAAGAGGTGCAATGTCTCCGCAGATGGGCGTCCGATGTGCACTCCATCTCGCAGCCGACATCACTCCAGACCCGGCCTCGTGTGCTTTTCCACTGTTGGTCGTCAGAAAATGCTGCTTCTGAAGCATTTTAATCAGACGCAGCAGCACTAACCTTTGAAAGGTTTCATGGTGTGAGATATTAGTCCTTGGAAAGGCAGGACACAATCCTTGGAGGAATATTAAAGTCTAAAAGAGATTTACTTTGGTGGGAAAGTGCGTGTTTGAAGCCTAAACGGAAACAAAATGTCTTCATGAATGTCGATAGGGAGGAAAATAAGGTCACACACTTTTTGATAGTAGGCACAACAGTTTAGGGACCACATACAGTCAACTTAAAGGGGATCTTTGCAACCTTTAACGACTTGGAACAGCAAGCACTTCTTCCAGACTTGATACCTCTTCAGAAATGATCCGTGACCAAAGATAAAAGCGGCAGATCCATCCATCCATCTTCTTCCGCTTATCCGAGGTCGGGTCGCGGGGGCAGCAGCCTAAGCAGGGAAGCCCAGACTTCCCTCTCCCCAGCCACTTCGTCCAGCTCTTCCTGTGGGACCCAGAGGCGTTCCCTGGCCAGCCGGGAGACATAGTCTTCCCAACGTGTCCTGGGTCTTCCCCGCGGCCTCCTACCGGTCGGACGTGCCCTAAACACCTCCCTAGGGAGGCGTTCGGGTGGCATCCTGACCAGATGCCCGAACCACCTCATCTGGCTCCTCTCCATGTGGAGGAGCAGCGGCTTTACTTTGAGCTCCTCCCGGATGGCAGAGCTTATCACCCTCTCCCCACCCGGCGGAGGTAACTCATTTGGGCCGCTTGTACCCGTGATCTTGTCCTTTCGGTCATAACCCAAAGCTCATGACCATAGGTGAGGATGGGAACGTAGATCGTCCGGTAAATTGAGAGCTTTGCCTTCCGGCTCAACTCCTTCTTCACCACAACGGATCGATACAGCGTCTGCATTACTGAGGACGCCACACCGATCCGCCTGTCCATCTCACCATCCACTCTTCCCTCACTCGTGAACAAGACTCCGAGGTATTTGAACTCCTCCACTTGGGGCAAGATCTCTTCCCCAACCCGGAGATGGCACTCCACCCTTTTCCGGGCGAGAACCATGGACTCGGACTTGGAGGTGCCGATTCTCATCCCAGTCTCTTCACACTCGGCTGCGAACCGATCCAGTGAGAGCTGAAGATCCTGGCCAGATGAAGCCATCAGGACCACATCATCTGCAAAAAGCAGAGACCTAATCCTGCAGCCACCAAACCGGATCCCCTCAACGCCTTGACTGCGCCTAGAAATTCTGTCCTGTATTATTATTATTATTATTGTTGTTGTTATTAATATTATTAATAATTTGCTTTGTAGGCAGGTCATCAGTTCAAAAAGAAGTGACAAAGATATGTTAAACAAGCCTATTATTGAGGGCGATGGAGAATATTCACCAACCTCCCTCAAAAAATGCTGAATTATTCATCTGACCGAGAGACAAAAAAGACATATTGTGCTTTTGAAGACTCTCCAAAGTGTCCTCTGACCCGGTGGAGGAATCATTAAGTGTGCTGACAAACACATGAATGCTTCGCGTTCAGGCCTGCGTCATCTCCTGCCCCGGGCAGAATGTGGGCTTTGTTAATGAGAGCAGATCATTTGGTCACACTGCGGACAAGCGGCGCCGCGCGTTTGAAGTGCGAGTAGAGTTCATTGTGGCGGCCCCTCTTGAGTTAATGCAGCCTTTTATTTCTTCGGCAAAGCTCGGTGGAAACCAGGTAGGAGGCACGTTGTGAAATGAAATGAAAACTGTGTGATTGGATGTGGAGGCTGCACTGAGTAAATTGGCCTTTCAAGAGGAGCTTACGTGAATTATAACCCTGTGGAGATTCACCCTCCAATAAAGAAATGACTGACTTCACAAGCGCGCATGCGTACGCCAGCGAGGCGTTTGTGTCCTGTGTGTGTCATCATAAGCTCATTAGTTTTCCCCTCGCCAACAGATCTGTGACCTGTCATCACTTCTCCCAGAGCGTGTAGCGTACGTCTGAACACCACAAAGAGACAGCGAAGCATCTACACAAGCATACAAACTCTACCATTAGGTGAGCTTTAGGTCACTATTAGATGTGTTTCTGTCTCTGTCTTCAAGGGTTCCTCTCACTTTGCTTGTAGCGAGCTTTCTGAACAAGCAGTTGGAGCGAACCTCAACCGTGGCTTGAGCATTTGTCACCTGCTAAATCAATATGAATGGCAAAAAGATACGGATTTTTAGGGGACGCAAGAGATGAGGCAATTCCTGAAGGAATTGCGTGTGAATGCTCCAAAGCTGAAGTTGAACTGAAATCCTGGATTTTTAAAAAATTGTTGAAGCAGAGAACACAGTTCCTGAACAACCTCTATAGCCCGCAGACTTTTTTTGGACTCTGGGAATCACTAATAAGCCAGGATTTTTGGAGCGTAGGTTTCTGGACGGATCATATGGTACAATACAATCAGCAAGATAGGATGGAGCTAGACCGTTTAGTATTTTATACGTAAGTAGTAAAACCTTAAAGTGGCATCTTAAGTGCAGAGGAAGCCAGTCCAGGTGAGCCAGTATAGGCGTAATATGATCAAACTTTCTTGTCTTTGTAAAAAGTCTAGTGGGCGCATTTTGTACCAACTGTAATATTATAATGCTAGACATAGAGAGACCTGAAAATATGTTACATTAATCGAGATGAGACGTAACAAAACACATGGATAATGATCTCAGCGTCGGTGGTCGACTATTAGGTGAGCTTTAGGTCACGTGTCTCCTGCTATCAGATGTGTTTCTGTCTCTGTCTTCAAGGGTTCCTCTCACTTTGCTTGCAGCGAGCTTTCTGAACAAGCAGTTGGAGCGAACCTCAACCGTGGCTTGAGCATTTGTCACCTGCTAAATCAATATGAATGGCAAAAAGATGCAGATTTTTAGGGGACGCAAGAGATGAGGCAATTCCTGAAGGAATTGCGTGTGAATGCTCCAAAGCTGAAGTTGAACTGAAATCCTGGATTTTTTAAAAATTGTTGAAGCAGAGAACACAGTTCCTGAACAACCCCTATAGCCCGCAGACTTTTTTTGGACTCTGGGAATCACTAATAAGCCAGGATTTTTGGAGCGTAGGTTTCTGGACGGATCATATGGTACAATACAATCAGCAAGATAGGATGGAGCTAGATTGTTTAGTATTTTATACGTAAGTAGTAAAACCTTAAAGTGGCATCTTAAGTGCAGAGGAAGCCAGTCCAGGTGAGCCAGTATAGGTGTAATACGGTCAAACTTTCTTGTCCTTGTAAAAAGTCTAGTGGGCGCATTTTGTACCAACTGTAATATTATAATGCTAGACATAGAGAGACCTGAAAATATGTTACATTAATCGAGATGAGACGTAACAAAACACATGGATAATGATCTCAGCGTCTGTGGTCGACTATTAGGTGAGCTTTAGGTCACGTGTCTCCTGCTATCAGATGTGTTTCTGTCTCTGTCTTCAAGGGTTCCTCTCACTTTGCTTGTAGCGAGCTTTCTGAACAAGCAGTTGGAGCGAACCTCAACCGTGGCTTGAGCATTTGTCACCTGCTAAATCAATATGAATGGCAAAAAGATGCAGATTTTTAGGGGATGCAAGAGATGAGGCAATTCCTGAAGGAATTGCGTGTGAATGCTCCAAAGCTGAAGTTGAACTGAAATCCTGGATTTTGTTTTAGAATTGTTGAAGTAGAGAACACAGTTCCTGAACAACCTCTATAGCCCGCAGACTTTTTTTGGACTCTGGGAATCACTAATAAGCCAGGATTTTTGGAGCGTAGGTTTCTGGACGGATCATATGGTACAATACAATCAGCAAGATAGGATGGAGCTAGACCGTTTAGTATTTTATACGTAAGTAGTAAAACCTTAAAGTGGCATCTTAAATGCACAGGAAGCCAGTCCAGGTGAGCCAGTATATGTGTAATACGGTCAAACTTTCTTGTCCTTGTCAAAAGTCTAGCGGTCGCATTTTGTACCAACTGTAACTTTTTAATGCTAGACATAGAGAGACCTGAAAATATGTTACATTAATCGAGATGAGACGTAACAAAACACATGGATAATGATCTCAGCGTCGGTGGTCGACTATTAGGTGAGCTTTAGGTCACGTGTCTCCTGCTATTAGATGTGTTTCTGTCTCTGTCTTAAAGGGTTCCTCTCACTTTGCTTGTAGCGAGCTTTCTGAACAAGCAGTTGGAGCGAACCTCAACCGTGGCTTGAGCATTTGTCACCTGCTAAATCAATATGAATGGCAAAAAGATACAGATTTTTAGGGGACGCAAGAGATGAGGCAATTCCTGAAGGAATTGCGTGTGAATGCTCCAAAGCTGAAGTTGAACTGAAATCCTGGATTTTGTTTTAGAATTGTTGAAGTAGAGAACACAGTTCCTGAACAACCTCTATAGCCCGCAGACTTTTTTTGGACTCTGGGAATCACTAATAAGCCAGGATTTTTGGAGCGTAGGTTTCTGGACGGATCATATGGTACAATACAATCAGCAAGATAGGATGGAGCTAGACCGTTTAGTATTTTATACGTAAGTAGTAAAACCTTAAAGTGGCATCTTAAGTGCAGAGGAAGCCAGTCCAGGTGAGCCAGTATAGGCGTAATATGATCAAACTTTCTTGTCTTTGTAAAAAGTCTAGTGGGCGCATTTTGTACCAACTGTAATATTATAATGCTAGACATAGAGAGACCTGAAAATATGTTACATTAATCGAGATGAGACGTAACAAAACACATGGATAATGATCTCAGCGTCGGTGGTCGACTATTAGGTGAGCTTTAGGTCACGTGTCTCCTGCTATCAGATGTGTTTCTGTCTCTGTCTTCAAGGGTTCCTCTCACTTTGCTTGTAGCGAGCTTTCTGAACAAGCAGTTGGAGCGAACCTCAACCGTGGCTTGAGCATTTGTCACCTGCTAAATCAATATGAATGGCAAAAAGATACAGATTTTTAGGGGACGCAAGAGATGAGGCAATTCCTGAAGGAATTGCGTGTGAATGCTCCAAAGCTGAAGTTGAACTGAAATCCTGGATTTTGTTTTAGAATTGTTGAAGTAGAGAACACAGTTCCTGAACAACCTCTATAGCCCGCAGACTTTTTTTGGACTCTGGGAATCACTAATAAGCCAGGATTTTTGGAGCGTAGGTTTCTGGACAGATCATATGGTACAATACAATCAGCAAGATAGGATGGAGCTAGACCGTTTAGTATTTTATACGTAAGTAGTAAAACCTTAAAGTGGCATCTTAAGTGCAGAGGAAGCCAGTCCAGGTGAGCCAGTATAGGTGTAATACAGTCAAACTTTCTTGTCCTTGTAAAAAGTCTAGTAGGCGCATTTTGTACCAACTGTAATATTATAATGCTAGACATAGAGAGACCTGAAAATATGTTACATTAATCCAAATGAGACGTAACAAAACACATGGATAATGATCTCAGCGTCTGTGGTCCACTATTAGGTGAGCTTTAGGTCACGTGTCTCCTGCTATTAGATGTGTTTCTGTCTCTGTCTTCAAGGGTTCCTCTCACTTTGCTTGCAGCGAGCTTTCTGAACATGCAGTTGGAGCGTACCTCAATCGTGGCTTGAGCATTTGTCACCTGCTAAATCAATATGAATGGCAAAAAGATGCAGATTTTTAGGGGATGCAAGAGATGAGGCAATTCCTGAAGGAATTGCGTGTGAATGCTCCAAAGCTGAAGTTGAACTGAAATCCTGGATTTTGTTTTAGAATTGTTGAAGTAGAGTACACAGTTCCTGAACAACCTCTATAGCACGCAGACTTTTTTTGGACTCTGGGAATGACTAATAAGCCAGGATTTTTGGAGCGTAGGTTTCTGGACAGATCATATGGTACAATACAATCAGCAAGATAGGATGGAGCTAGACCGTGTAGTATTTTATACATAAGTAGTAAAACCTTAAAGTGGCATCTTAAGTGCAGAGGAAGCCAGTCCAGGTGAGCCAGTATAGGTGTAATACGGTCAAACTTTCTTGTCCTTGTCAAAAGTCTAGCGGTCGCATTTTGTACCAACTGTAACTTTTTAATGCTAGACATAGAGAGACCTGAAAATATGTTACATTAATCGAGATGAGACGTAACAAAACACATGGATAATGATCTCAGCGTCTGTGGAAACTGATCCATGGCCACCTAAAAACGAGAGAGGGCAGATCAACTGGTCTAAAAAGGGATGCATTTTAAAGGCTAGGGTGTATAAATGAGTTTTAAGATGGGACTTAAATGCTTCTACTGAGGTAGCATCTCTAACTGTTACCGGGAGGGCATTCCATAGAACTGGAGCCCCAATAGAAAACGCTCCATAGCCCGCAGACTTTTTTTGGGCTCTGGGAATCACTAATAAGCCAGAATTTTTGGAACGTAGGTTTCTGGACGGATCATATGGTACAATACAATCAGCAAGATAGGATGGAGCTAGACCGTGTAGTATTTTATACGTAAGTAGTAAAACCTTAAAGTCACATCTTAAGTGCACAGGAAGCCAGTGCAGGTGAGCCACTATAGGTATATATATATATATATATGTATATAAAGGTATATACAGTATAGACGCAATACGGTCAAACTTTCTTGTCCTTGTCAAAAGTCTAGCGGTCGCATTTTGTACCAACTGTAATATTATAATGCTAGACATAGAGAGACCTGAAAATATGTTACATTAATCGAGATGAGACGTAACAAAACACATGGATAATGATCTCAGCGTCTGTGGTCGACTATTAGGTGAGCTTTAGGTCACGTGTCTCCTGCTATCAGATGTGTTTCTGTCTCTGTCTTCAAGGGTTCCTCTCACTTTGCTTGCAGCGAGCTTTCTGAACAAGCAGTTGGAGCGAACCTCAACCGTGGCTTGAGCATTTGTCACCTGCTAAATCAATATGAATGGCAAAAAGATGCAGATTTTTAGGGGACGCAAGAGATGAGGCAATTCCTGAAGGAATTGCGTGTGAATGCTCCAATGCTGAAGTTGAACTGAAATCCTGGATTTTGTTTTAGAATTGTTGAAGTAGAGAACACAGTTCCTGAACAACCTCTATAGCCCGCAGACTTTTTTTTGGACTCTGGGAATCACTAATAAGCCAGGATTTTTGGAGCGTAGGTTTCTGGACGGATCATATGGTACAATACAATCAGCAAGATAGGATGGAGCTAGACCGTTTAGTATTTTATACGTAAGTAGTAAAACCTTAAAGTGGCATCTTAAGTGCAGAGGAAGCCAGTCCAGGTGAGCCAGTATAGGCGTAATATGATCAAACTTTCTTGTCTTTGTAAAAAGTCTAGTGGGCGCATTTTGTACCAACTGTAATATTATAATGCTAGACATAGAGAGACCTGAAAATATGTTACATTAATCGAGATGAGACGTAACAAAACACATGGATAATGATCTCAGCGTCGGTGGTCGACTATTAGGTGAGCTTTAGGTCACGTGTCTCCTGCTATCAGATGTGTTTCTGTCTCTGTCTTCAAGGGTTCCTCTCACTTTGCTTGCAGCGAGCTTTCTGAACAAGCAGTTGGAGCGAACCTCAACCGTGGCTTGAGCATTTGTCACCTGCTAAATCAATATGAATGGCAAAAAGATACGGATTTTTAGGGGACGCAAGAGATGAGGCAATTCCTGAAGGAATTGCGTGTGAATGCTCCAAAACTGAAGTTGAACTGAAATCCTGGATTTTTTAAAAATTGTTGAAGCAGAGAACACAGTTCCTGAACAACCCCTATAGCCCGCAGACTTTTTTTGGACTCTGGGAATCACTAATAAGCCAGGATTTTTGGAGCGTAGGTTTCTGGACGGATCATATGGTACAATACAATCAGCAAGATAGGATGGAGCTAGACCGTTTAGTATTTTATACGTAAGTAGTAAAACCTTAAAGTGGCATCTTAAGTGCAGAGGAAGCTAGTCCAGGTGAGCCAGTATAGGTGTAATACGGTCAAACTTTCTTGTCCTTGTAAAAAGTCTAGTGGGCGCATTTTGTACCAACTGTAATATTATAATGCTAGACATAGAGAGACCTGAAAATATGTTACATTAATCGAGATGAGACGTAACAAAACACATGGATAATGATCTCAGCGTCTGTGGTCGACTATTAGGTGAGCTTTAGGTCACGTGTCTCCTGCTATCAGATGTGTTTCTGTCTCTGTCTTCAAGGGTTCCTCTCACTTTGCTTGTAGCGAGCTTTCTGAACAAGCAGTTGGAGCGAACCGCAACCGTGGCTTGAGCATTTGTCACCTGCTAAATCAATATGAATGGCAAAAAGATACAGATTTTTAGGGGACGCAAGAGATGAGGCAATTCCTGAAGGAATTGCGTGTGAATGCTCCAAAGCTGAAGTTGAACTGAAATCCTGGATTTTGTTTTAGAATTGTTGAAGTAGAGAACACAGTTCCTGAACAACCTCTATAGCCCGCAGACTTTTTTTGGACTCTGGGAATCACTAATAAGCCAGGATTTTTGGAGCGTAGGTTTCTGGACGGATCATATGGTACAATACAATCAGCAAGATAGGATGGAGCTAGACCGTGTAGTATTTTATACGTAAGTAGTAAAACCTTAAAGTGGCATCTTAAGTGCAGAGGAAGCCAGTCCAGGTGAGCCAGTATAGGCGTAATATGATCAAACTTTCTTGTTCTTGTCAAAAGTCTAGCGGTCGCATTTTGTACCAACTGTAATATTATAATGCTAGACATAGAGAGACCTGAAAATATGTTACATTAATCGAGATGAGACGTAACAAAACACATGGATAATGATCTCAGCGTCGGTGGTCGACTATTAGGTGAGCTTTAGGTCACGTGTCTCCTGCTATTAGATGTGTTTCTGTCTCTGTCTTCAAGGGTTCCTCTCACTTTGCTTGTAGCGAGCTTTCTGAACAAGCAGTTGGAGCGAACCTCAACCGTGGCTTGAGCATTTGTCACCTGCTAAATCAATATGAATGGCAAAAAGATGCAGATTTTTAGGGGACGCAAGAGATGAGGCAATTCCTGAAGGAATTGCGTGTGAATGCTCCAAAGCTGAAGTTGAACTGAAATCCTGGATTTTGTTTTAGAATTGTTGAAGTAGAGAACACAGTTCCTGAACAACCTCTATAGCCCGCAGACTTTTTTTGGACTCTGGGAATCACTAATAAGCCAGGATTTTTGGAGCGTAGGTTTCTGGACGGATCATATGGTACAATACAATCAGCAAGATAGGATGGAGCTAGACCGTTTAGTATTTTATACGTAAGTAGTAAAACCTTAAAGTGGCATCTTAAGTGCAGAGGAAGCCAGTCCAGGTGAGCCAGTATAGGTGTAATACGGTCAAACTTTCTTGTCCTTGTAAAAAGTCTAGTGGGCGCATTTTGTACCAACTGTAATATTATAATGCTAGACATAGAGAGACCTGAAATATGTTACATTAATCGAGACGAGACGTAATGAACACATGGATAATGATCTCAGCGTCGGTGGTCTACTATTAGGTGAGCTTTAGGTCACTATTAGATGTGTTTCTGTCTCTGTCTTCAAGAGTTCCTCTCACTTTGCTTGCAGCGAGCTTTCTGAACAAGCAGTTGGAGCGAACCTCAACCGTGGCTTGAGCATCTGTCACCTGCTAAATCAATATGAATGGCAAAAAGATGCAGATTTTTAGGGGACGCAAGAGATGAGGCAATTCCTGGAGGAATTGCGTGTGAATGCTCCAATGCTGAAGTTGAACTGAAATCCTGGATTTTTTTTTAATTGTTGAAGTAGAGAACACAATTCCTGAACAGGCTGAATATTTTGAAGTGGGAACAGTTTGAATCAGATGAAAAATGTGCGAATTGTGGAACTTTGAATAGACGCAAAGAGCAGTGGTTCAACTTGGAACAGTTGGCGCATCCTCTGTGGAAACTGATCCATGGCCACCTAAAAACGAGAGAGGGCAGATCAACTGGTCTAAAAAGGGATTTATTTTAAAGGCTAGAGTATACAAATGAGTTTTAAGATGGGACTTAAATGCTTCTACTGAGGTAGCATCTCTAACTGTTACCGGGAGGGCATTCCATAGAACTGGAGCCCCAATAGAAAACGCTCCATAGCCCGCAGACTTTCTTTGGGCTCTGGGAATCACTAATAAGCCAGAATTTTTGGAACGTAGGTTTCTGGACGGATCATATGGTACAATACAATCAGCAAGATAGGATGCAGCTAGACCAGGGGTCGGCAACCTTTACCAATCAAAGAGCCGTTTTGACAAATTAAAGAAAACAATGGGAGCCACAAAAATCTTTTGAAATTTAAAATGAAATAATGCATACAAAGCTTTTATTTTGCTTTGTGCCATGTATAAACCAAGGGTCTCAGACACGGCCCCACACCTTAATGTGAAAATCGAATGTTAGTGCGGCCCGCGGGTTTTTTATGAATGGCTCTTGATTGATTTTTCCGGCAGATTATGATCTTCAGGGCAACTGTTCTCTCGAACGTGCCGTGATGGTACAGCATTTAGCGCCCACTCCAACCAGCTTGCCGGCTCAGCCACACGTTCTATGGGACTTCTGTTTGCCTACGTAAGTGACAGCAAGGCATACTTGGTCAACAACCACACAGGTTACACTGACGGTGGCGGTATAAAAAACTTTAACACTCTTACTAATAATGCGCCACACCAAACAAGAATGACAAACACATTTCAGGAGAACATCTGCACCGTAACACAACATAAACACAACAGAACAAATACCCAGAATCCCATGCAGCCCTGACTCTTCCGGGCTACATTATACACCCCCGCTACCAAACCCCGCCCACCTCAACCGACGCACAGAGGGGGGGGGGGGGGGTTGATGTGTGAGGGAGCAGGGTTGGGGTGGGGGCGGGGTTTGGTGGTAGCAGGGGTGTATAACCACGCCCACTCCCTGCCCCCACCTCCCGAAATCGGAGGTCTCAAGGTTGGCAAGTATGGTCCACGATAATCAATTCATGGTACAAATATATACTATCATAATACAGTCATCACACAAGTTAATCATCAGAGTATATACATTGAATTATTTACATTATTTACAATCCTGGGGGTGGGATGAGGAGGGTTTGGTTGATATCAGCACTTCAGTCATCAACAATTGCATCATCAGAGAAATGGACATTGGAACAGTGTAGGACTGACTTGGTAGGATATGTACAGCGAGCAGAGAACATGGAGAGATCAGAAAGCATAAGAACAAGTATATACATTTGATTATTTACATTTGATTATTTACAATCCGGGGGGGTGGGATGTGGAAGGGAGGGTGTTAGTTTAGGGTTGAAGTTGCCTGGAGGTGTTCTTTTAGTGCGCTTTTGAAGGAGGATAGAGATGCACTTTCTTTTACACCTGTTGGGAGTGCATTCCATATTGATGTGGCATAGAAGGAGAACGAGTTAAGACCTTTGTTAGATGGGAATCTGGGTGTAACGTGGTTTGTGGAAGTCCCCCTGCAGCATTTAACTAGTTTATATCCGAGGACGGCGAATATGAAAGCAGCTGTCGCCTGTAACACGCGTGCGCCTTGATTAATCATCCTGTTAAGGAAATGAACACGGCTTTAACCTCTGCCTGTTCGGATGGACTCCTACTTAGAGGAAGTGCAGATGTGATTGATTTTTCTTCACTTGTCAGCCAACCACACGCGCCAATCAATGCGGGAGATTAGCGGAACATGTGAACGCCGCTCTTATTGGATACAGTCGCTTGGAAATATTGAGTGAGCTCGTATCATAAGAGGCAAAGACAGGCATGTAGTGTGCCAAAATTATTTCAATACTTTCAGTACTTTTCTAAATAAAGGAGACCACAAAAAAATTGCATTATTGGCTTTATTTCAACAAAAAATCTTAGAGTACATGAAACATATGTTTATTATTGTACAAACCCCGTTTCCATATGAGTTGGGAAATTGTGTTACATGTAAATATAAACGGAATACAATGATTTGCAACCCATATTCAGTTGAATATGCTACAAAGACAACATATTTGATGTTCAAACTCATAAACATTTTTTTTTTTTTTTGCAAATAATCATTAACTTTAGAATTTGATGCCAGCAACACGTGACAAAGAAGTTGGGAAAGGTGGCAATAAATACTGATAAAGTTGAGGAATGCTCATCAAACACTTATTTGGAACATCCCACAGGTGAGCAGGCTAATTGGGAACAGGTGGGTGCCATGATTGGGTATAAAAGTAGATTCCACGAAATGCTCAGTCATTCACAAACAAGGACGGGGCGAGGGTCACCACTTCGTCAACAAATGCGTGAGCAAATTGTTGAACAGTTTAAGAAAAACCTTTCTCAACCAGCTATTGCAAGGAATTTAGGGATTTCACCATCTACCGTCCGTAATATCATCAAAGGGTTCAGAGAATCTGGAGAAATCACTGCAGGTAAGCAGCTAAGCCCGTGACCTTTGATCCCTCAGGTGGTACTGCATCAAAAAGCGACATCAGCGTGTAAAGGATATCACCACATGGGCTCAGGAACTCTTCAGAAAACCACTGTCAGTAACTACAGTTGGTCGCTACATCTGTAAGTGCAAGTTAAAACTCTCCTATGCAAAGTGGAAGCCATTTATCAACAACACCCAGAAACACTGCCAGCTTTGCTGGGCCTGAGCTCATCTAAGATGGACTGATACAAAGTGGAAAAGTGTTCTGTGGTCTGACGAGTCCACATTTCAAATTGTTTTTGGAAACTGTGGACGTCGTGTCCTCCGGACCAAAGAGGAAAAGAACCATCCGGATTGTTATAGGCGCAAAGTGTAAAAGGCAGCATGTGTGATGGTATGGGGGTGTATTCGTGCCCAAGACATGGGTAACTTACACATCTGTGAAGGCACCATTAATGCTGAAAGGTACATACAGGTTTTGGAGCAACATATGTTGCCATCCAAGCAACGTTACCATGGACGCCCCTGCTTATTTCAGCAAGACAATGCCAAGCCACAACTTAAGCTGTACATCAAGCAAGAATGGGAAAGAATTCCACCTGAGAAGCTTCAAAAATGTGTCTCCTCAGTTCCCAAACGTTTACTGAGTGTTGTTAAAAGGAAAGGCCATGTAACACAGTGGTGAACATGCCCTTTCCCAACTACTTTGTCACGTGTTGCAGCCATGAAATTGTAAGTTAATTATTATTTGCAAAAAAAAAAAAAAAGTTTATGAGTTTGAACATCAAATATGTTGTCTTTGTAGTGCATTCAATTGAATATGGGTTGAAAAGGATTTGCAAATCATTGTATTCCGTTTATATTTACATCTAACACAATTTCCCAACTCATATGGAAACGGGGTTTGTAATTTAGTCCTTAAATAAAATAGACAACATACGAGACAACTTGTCTTTTAGTAGTAAGTAAACAAACAAAGACTCCTAACTTAGCTGCTGACATATGCAGTAACATATTGTGTCATTTATACACCTATTATTTTGTACACATTATTAAGGACAAGTGGTAGAAAATGAATTATTAATCTACTTGTTCATTTACTGTTAATATCTGCTTATTTTCTCTTTTAACATGTTCTATCTACACCTCTGTTCAAATGTAATAATCACTTATTCTTCTCTTCTTTGCTACTTGACATTAGTTTTGGATGATACCACACATTTAGGTATGGATGTGATACCAAGTAGTTCCAGGATCATACATTGGTCATATTCAAAGTCCTCATGTGTCCAGGGACATATTTCCTGAGTTTAAAGTAGCAATGATTGTCACACACACACTAGGTGTGGCGAAATGTGTCCTCTGCATTTGACCCATCCCCTTGTTCACCCCCAGGGAGGTGAGGGGAGCAGTGAGCAGCAGCGGCGCCGCGCCCGGGAATCATTTTTGGTGATTTAACCCCCAATTCCAACCCTTCATGCTGAGTGCCAAGCAGGGAGGTAATGGCTCCCATTTTTATAGTCTTTGGTATGACTCGGCCGGGGTTTGAACTCACAACCTACCCATCTCAGGGCGGACACTCTAACCACTAGGCCACTGAGCCAGCTAAAATATGAATTTTTAAAAAACAAAAGATGTGATGCCAAAAAATATCGACATAATCATAGTCGTATTGACTAGATACGTGCCTGTACTTGGTATCATTACAATGGCGTTTGTTTACATTGTGACGGGTGTGTAGTGAAGCATGTTTAGCCATTCCTCGTCCTGCAGGGATGATACTTGTAAGAAATTGTATTTGTCGCCATGGAGGCCAGGATTAGTGATTTAGAAGTAGCTAAAACACTGTGGATGGACGTTAGCCGCTAGCTTGTGTCGGAGGCAGATATTTACATATATCCGAATTTAAGTTGTACTTCTTCCATTTCTTTGTCATATTTGAAAACAGCTCGTCTTTTCCACTTCTTCTCTTGATGCTCTGTCAGCAAGCAAACTCTGTGTGTTAACCTTGAGTTCTGGACCGACACCAGCTGGACTGCTGCTGAGTGGTCCAAAGTCATGTTTTCTGACGAAAGCAAATTTTGCATTTCCTTTGGAAATCGAGGTCCCAGAGTCTGGAGGAAGACAGGAGAGGCACAGGATCCACGTTGCCTGAAGTCTAGTGTAAAGTTTCCACCATCAGTGATGGTTTGGGGTGCCATGTCATCTGCTGGTGTCGGTCCACTCTGTTTCCTGAGATCCAGGGTCAACGCAGCCGTCCACCAGCAAGTTTTAGAGCACTTCATGCTTCCTGCTGCTGACCTGCTCTATGGAGATGGAGATTTCAAGTTCCAACAGGACTTGGCGCCTGCACACAGCGCAAAATCTACCCGTGCCTGGTTTACGGACGATGGTATTTCTGTTCTAAATTGGCCCGCCAACTCCCCTGACCTTAGCCCCATAGAAAATCTGTGGGGTATTGTGAAAAGGAAGATGCAGAATGCCAGACCCAAAAACGCAGAAGAGTTGAAGGCCACTATCAGAGCAACCTGGGGTCTCATAACACCTGAGCAGTGCCAGAAACTCATCGACTCCATGCCACGCCGCATTAACGCAGTAATTGAGGCAAAAGGAGCTCCAACCAAGTATTGAGTATTGTACATGCTCATATTTTTCATTTTCATACTTTTCAGTTGGCCAACATTTCTAAAAATCCCTTTTTTGTATTAGCCTTAAGTAATATTCTAATTTTGTGACACACGGAATTTTGGATTTTCATTTGTTGCCACTTCAAATCATCAACATTAAATGAAATAAACATTTGAATGCATCAGTCTGTGTGCAATGAATAAATATAATGTACAAGTTACACCTTTTGAATGCAATTACTGAAATAAATCAAGTTTTTCAAAATATTCTAATTTACTGGCTTTTACCTGTATATACAACAAAATACCTATTCTGTCTCTGGGGGTTTTTCAACTCAGCTTTAAGTGTCGGAAAGAACTTGGGAGCGAATTGTGACTTGAATTCCCTGGGAGGAACAACTGGTCCAAAACGCAACACTAGCTAGCCATGTCTTAAAGCACCTCTTCCTGAGGGCGTTTCAGTGTTATAACTTCACCTTTATCTTTACTTTTTAAGCCAAAGTGCGTCCGCTCTCCCTTTTTTGTCTACACACTGTGTCTGCTTGTAAGTACTCTGTGTGCGCGCGCTGCCGAACGTGCTCCTCTGCTCGTAAACCAGCAGTGACGTGGGCGTGGCGGGGCAGGGGGACGGGTACGTTTCAGAGGCGGTATAGTACTGAATATGATTCATTGTACTGTACTAAAACCAGTACAAGCATGTAAAGTCAACAATGTTAAGCTTCCAAGATGGATCCAAATAAAGGCGTCTTGATCCCTTTTCCCATCTTAAGTGATTGTTGCTTTGAATAAACAACCCTCTTATTCTCCAAGGTTGATGTCCTGCTCAGTCTGCTGACAGTTTAGCGCTGTTGCCACTAATAGCATGCAGGTATTAACCTATGCCACGTGGCGCTCACTCATTCTTTATCCTCGGCCGCCATTTGTTTGAATGAGACCTGCGCCCGGGGGTGAATCCATCACTGTCGCGCCCTCCCGTCGTACGTTATCTCCCCCTCGCATGTACGTCTAATGAAATAAGCTGCAGGTCTCAACAAATCACCATCTCTGTCACTGTCACACCCGCTTTCTGAAGGTCTCCCTGAAGGAGACAAAGTGCAGCCGCACAAGCATTGTTTAAAGCCATGATCTTGCAGGAAAATGGATGTTATGGGAAATTGTTGGGGGAATTGCAGCTGCTTAAGTCTCAAGATATCACTTGGTAGTGAGGTCACTGACACAAACACTTTATGCGGTTATGTGGCTATTATCACTTGTCACAGACAAGATCTGACTACGTTCAAGTCAATTGTTTATACAAACCCCGTTTCCATATGAGTTGGGAAATTGTGTTGGATGTAAATATAAACGGAATACAATGATTTGCAAATCATTTTCAACCCATATTCAGTTGAATATGCTACAAAGACAACATATTTGATGTTCTAACTCATAAACTTTATTTTTTTTTGCAAATAATTAGAATTTCATGGCTGCAACACGTGCCAAAGTAGTTGGGAAAGGGCATGTTCACCACTGTGTTACATCACCTTTTCTTTTAACAACACTCAATAAATGATTGGGAACTGAGGAAACTAATTGTTGAAGCTGTGAAAGTGGAATTCTTTCCCATTCTTGTTTTATGTAGAGCTTCAGTCGTTCAACAGTCCGGGGGTCTCCGCTGTCGCATTTTACGCTTCATAATGCGCCACGCATTTTCGGTGGGAGACAGGTCTGGACTGCAGATGGGCCAGGAAAGTAACTGCACTCTTTTTTTATGAAGCCACGCTGTTGTAACACGTGCTGAATGTGGCGTGGCATTGTCTTGCTGAAATAAGCAGGGGCGTCCATGAAAAAGACGGCGCTTAGATGGCAGCATATGTTGTTCCAAAAGCTGTATGTACCTTTCAGCATTAATGGTGCCTTCACAGATGTGTAAGTTACCCATGTCTCAACACTCAATAAACAATTGGGAACTGAGGAGACACATTTTTGAAGCTTCTCAGGTGGAATTCTTTCCCATTCTTGCTTGATGTACAGCTTAAGTTGTTCAACAGTCCGGGGGTCTCCGTTGTGCTATTTTAGGCTTCATAATGCGCCACACATTTTCAATGGGAGACAGGTCTGGACTACAGGCAGGCCAGTCTAGTACCCGCACTCTTTTACTATGAAGCCACGTGGCTTGGCATTGTCTTGCTGAAATAAGCAGGGGCGTCCATGGTAACGTTGCTTGGATGGCAACATATGTTGCTCCAAAACCTGTATGTACCTTTCAGCATTAATGGTGCCTTCACAGATGTGTAAGTTACCCATGTCTTGGGCACTAATACACCCCCATACCATCACAGATGCTGCCTTGTACACTTTGCGCCTAGAACAATCCGGATGGTTCTTTTCCTCTTTGGTCCGGAGGACACGACGTCCACAGTTTCCAAAAACAATTTGAAATGTGGACTCGTCAGACCACAGAACACTTTTTTACTTTGTATCAGTCCATCTTAGATGAGCTCAGGCCCAGCGAAGCCGACGGCGTTTCTGGGTGTTGTTGATAAACGATTTTTGCCTTGCATAGGAGAGTTTTAACTTGCACTTACAGATGTAGTGACCAACTGTAGTTACTGACAGTGGTTTTCTGAAGTGTTCCTGAGCCCATGTGGTGATATCCTTTACACACTGATGTCGCTTGTTGATGCAGTACAGCCTGAGGGATGGAAGGTCACGGGCTTAGCTGCTTACGTGCAGTGATTTCTCTAGATTCTCTGAACCCTTTGATGATATTACGGACCGTAGATGGTGAAATCCCTAAATTCCTTGCAATAGCTGGTTGAGAAAGGTTGTTCTTAAACTGTTCAACAATTTGCTCACGCATTTGTTGACAAAGTGGTGACCCTCGCCCCATCCTTGTTTGTGATTGACTGAGCATTTCCTGGAATCTACTTTTATACCCAATCATGGCACCATTCTTGTTTTATGTAGAGCTTCAGTCGTTCAACAGTCCGGGGGTCTCCGCTGTCGCATTTTACGCTTCATAATGCGCCACGCATTTTCGGTGGGAGACAGGTCTGGACTGCAGATGGGCCAGGAAAGTAACCGCACTCTTTTTTTACGAAGCCATGCTGTTGTAACACGTGCTGAATGTGGCGTGGCATTGTCTTGCTGAAATAAGCAGGGGCGTCCATGAAAAAGACGGCGCTTAGATGGCAGCATATGTTGTTCCAAAAGCTGTATGTACCTTTCAGCATTAATGGTGCCTTCACAGATGTGTAAGTTACCCATGTCTCAACACTCAATAAACAATTGGGAACTGAGGAGACACATTTTTGAAGCTTCTCAGGTGGAATTCTTTCCCATTCTTGCTTGATGTACAGCTTAAGTTGTTCAACAGTCCGGGGGTCTCCGTTGTGCTATTTTAGGCTTCATAATGCGCCACACATTTTCAATGGGAGACAGGTCTGGACTACAGGCAGGCCAGTCTAGTACCCGCACTCTTTTACTATGAAGCCACGTGGCTTGGCATTGTCTTGCTGAAATAAGCAGGGGCGTCCATGGTAACGTTGCTTGGATGGCAACATATGTTGCTCCAAAACCTGTATGTACCTTTCAGCATTAATGGTGCCTTCACAGATGTGTAAGTTACCCATGCCTTGGGCACTAATACACCCCCATACCATCACACATGCTGGCTTTTACACTTTGCGCCTATAACAATCCGGATGGTTCTTTTCCTCTTTGGTCCGGAGGACACAACGTCCACAGTTTCCGAAAACAATTTGAAATGTGGACTCGTCAGACCACAGAACACTTTTCCACTTTGTATCAGTCCATCTTAGATGAGCTCAGGCCCAGCGAAGCCGACGGCGTTTCTGGGTGTTGTTGATAAACGATTTTCGCCGTGCATAGGAGAGTTTTAACTTGCACTTACAGATGTAGCGACCAACTGTAGTTACTGACAGTGGTTTTCTGAAGTGTTCCTGAGCCCATGTGGTGATATCCTTTACACACTGATGTCGCTTGTTGATGCAGTACAGCCTGAGGGATGGAAGGTCACGGGCTTAGCTGCTTACGTGCAGTGATTTCTCCAGATTCTCTGAACCCTTTGATGATATTACGGACCGTAGATGGTGAAATCCCTAAATTCCTTGCAATAGCTGGTTGAGAAAGGTTGTTCTTAAACTGTTCAACAATTTGCTCACGCATTTGTTGACAAAGTGGTGACCCTCGCCCCATCCTTGTTTGTGATTGACTGAGCATTTCCTGGAATCTACTTTTATACCCAATCATGGCACCATTCTTGTTTTATGTAGAGCTTCAGTCGTTCAACAGTCCGGGGGTCTCCGCTGTCGCATTTTACGCTTCATAATGCGCCACGCATTTTCGGTGGGAGACAGGTCTGGACTGCAGATGGGCCAGGAAAGTAACTGCACTCTTTTTTTATGAAGCCACGCTGTTGTAACACGTGCTGAATGTGGCGTGGCATTGTCTTGCTGAAATAAGCAGGGGCGTCCATGAAAAAGACGGCGCTTAGATGGCAGCATATGTTGTTCCAAAAGCTGTATGTACCTTTCAGCATTAATGGTGCCTTCACAGATGTGTAAGTTACCCATGTCTCAACACTCAATAAACAATTGGGAACTGAGGAGACACATTTTTGACGCTTCTCAGGTGGAATTCTTTCCCATTCTTGCTTGATGTACAGCTTAAGTTGTTCAACAGTCCGGGGGTCTCCGTTGTGCTATTTTAGGCTTCATAATGCGCCACACATTTTCAATGGGAGACAGGTCTGGACTACAGGCAGGCCAGTCTAGTACCCGCACTCTTTTACTATGAAGCCACGTGGCTTGGCATTGTCTTGCTGAAATAAGCAGGGGCGTCCATGGTAACGTTGCTTGGATGGCAACATATGTTGCTCCAAAACCTGTATGTACCTTTCAGCATTAATGGTGCCTTCACAGATGTGTAAGTTACCCATGTCTTGGGCACTAATACACCCCCATACCATCACACATGCTGGCTTTTCAACTTTGCGCCTAGAACAATCCGGATGGTTCTTTTCCTCTTTGGTCCGGAGGACACGACGTCCACAGTTTCCAAAAACAATTTGAAATGTGGACTCGTCCTACCACAGAACACTTTTCCACTTTGTATCAGTCCATCTTAGATGAGCTCAGGCCCAGCGAAGCCGACGGCGTTTCTGGGTGTTGTTGATAAACGGTTTTCGCCTTGCATAGGAGAGTTTTAACTTGCACTTACAGATGTAGCGACCAACTATAGTTACTGACAGTGGTTTTCTAAAGTGTTCCTGAGCCCATGTGGTGATATCCTTTACACACTGATGTCGCTTGTTGATGCAGTACAGCCTGAGGGATGGAAGGTCACGGGCTTAGCTGCTTACCTGCAGTGATTTCTCCAGATTCTCTGAACCCTTTGATGATATTACGGAGCGTAGATGGTGAAATCCCTAAATTCCTTGCAATAGCTGGTTGAGAAAGGTTTTTCTTAAACTGTTCAACAATTTGCTCACACATTTGTTGACAAAGTGGTGACCCTCGCCCCATCCTTGTTTGTGAATGACTGAGCATTTCCTGGAATCTACTTTTATACCCAATCATGGCACCATTCTTGTTTTATGTAGAGCTTCAGTCGTTCAACAGTCCGGGGTCTCCGCTGTCGTATTTTACGCTTCATAATGCGCCACACATTTTTGATGGGAGACAAGACTGAACGCCAGGGGGTCCAGGAAAGTACTCGCACTCTTTTTTTTTGCGAAGCCACGCTGTTGTAACACGTGCTGAATGTGGCTTGGCATTGTCTTGCTGAAATAAGCAGGGGCGTCCATGAAAAAGATGGCACTTAGATGGCAGCATATGTTGTTCCAAAACCTGTATGTACCTTTCAGCATTAATGGTGCCTTCACAGATGTGTAAGTTACCCATGTCTTGGGCACTAATGCACCCCCATACCATCACACATCAGTACCCAGACGTTCACTGAGTGTTGTTAAAAGGAAAGGCCATGTAACACAGTGGTGAACATGCCCTTTCCCAACTACTTTGGCACGTGTTGCAGCCATGAAATTCTAAGTTAATTATTATTTGCAAAAATTATGAGTTTGAACATCAAATATGTTGTCTTTGTAGCATATTCAACTGAATATGGGTTGAAAAGGATTTGCAAATCATTGTATTCCGTTTTTATATTCACATCTAACACAATTTCTCAACTCATATGGAAATGGGGTTTGTAAAAAGGTACCGAATTCAGAACCCATACCTCGGGCCGACATTCAAAACAATGGCAATATTTACGTTGCGTAGCAAAGGCTTGAATATCTGACAAAAGACGAGTGTCATTATGAAAATGTTCATACAGGTAAAAGCCAGTAAATTAGAATATTTTGAAAAACTTGATTTATTTCAGTAATTGCATTCAAAAGGTGTAACTTGTACATTATATTTATTCATTGCACACAGACTGATGCATTGAAATGTTTATTTCATTTAATTTTGATGATTTGATGTGACAACAAATGAAAATCCAAAATTCCGTGTGTAACAAAATTAGAATATTACTTAAGGCTAATACAAAAAAGGGATTTTTAGAAATGTTGGCCAACTGAAAAGTATGAAAATGAAAAATATGAGCATGTACAATACTCAATACTTGGTTGGAGCTCCTTTTGCCTCAATTACTGCGTTAATGCGGCGTGGCATGGAGTCGATGAGTTTCTGGCACTGCTCAGGTGTTATGAGAGCCCAGGTTGCTCTGATAGTGGCCTTCAACTCTTCTGCGTTTTTGGGTCTGGCATTCTGCATCTTCCTTTTCACAATACCCCACAGATTTTCTATGGGGCTAAGGTCAGGGGAGTTGGCGGGCCAATTTAGAACAGAAATACCATGGTCCGTAAACCAGGCACAGGTAGATTTTGCGCTGTGTGCAGGCGCCAAGTCCTGTTGGAACTTGAAATCTCCATCTCCATAGAGCAGGTCAGCAGCAGGAAGCATGAAGTGCTCTAAAACTTGCTGGTAGACGGCTGCGTTGACCCTGGATCTCAGGAAACAGAGTGGACCGACACCAGCAGATGACATGGCACCCCAAACCATCACTGATGGTGGAAACTTTACACTAGACTTCAGGCAACGTGGATCCTGTGCCTCTCCTGTCTTCCTCCAGACTCTGGGACCTCGATTTCCAAAGGAAATGCAAAATTTGCATGGTTGGGTGATGGTTTGGGGTGCCATGTCATCTGCTGGTGTCGGTCCACTCTGTTTCCTGAGATCCAGGGTCAACGCAGCCGTCTACCAGCAAGTTTTAGAGCACTTCATGCTTCCTGCTGCTGACCTGCTCTATGGAGATGGAGATTTCAAGTTCCAACAGGACTTGGCGCCTGCACACAGCGCAAAATCTACCCGTGCCTGGTTTACGGACCATGGTATTTCTGTTCTAAATTGGCCCGCCAACTCCCCTGATCTTAGCCCCATAGAAAATCTGTGGGGTATTGTGAAAAGGAAGATGCAGAATGCCAGACCCAAAAACGCAGAAGAGTTGAAGGCCACTATCAGAGCAACCTGGGCTCTCATAACACCTGAGCAGTGCCAGAAACTCATCGACTCCATGCCACGCCGCATTAACGCAGTAATTGAGGCAAAAGGAGCTCCAACCAAGTATTGAGTATTGTACATGCTCATATTTTTCATTTTCATACTTTTCAGTCGGCCAACATTTCTAAAAATCCCTTTTTTGTATTAGCCTTAAGTAATATTCTAATTTTGTGACACACGGAATTTTGGATTTTCATTTGTTGCCACTTCAAATCATCAAAATTAAATGAAATAAACATTTGAATGCATCAGTCTGTGTGCAATGAATAAATATAATGTACAAGTTACACCTTTTGAATGCAATTACTGAAATAAATCAAGTTTTTCAAAATATTCTAATTTACTGGCTTTTACCTGTATTTACTCACATTTATGCACTTTCTGCTCTGCCATCATCTTGGCAAATGTCATGGGAACTTTTTCGACACCACTTGCTCGACGTGAACACACACAACTAAGGGCGAAGGACTAAAACAAAAGGTAAAAGGAAGAGTTGGGGTTCAGCCTAAGTCGTAATAACGACTAAATTAGCCATTTGAAGAGGGCGCATTTTAAAGGTATGCCAATGCCATGCTTGAATTGTTGTAGTGTTCCAAAATGTTTATTGGTTACAATATTCTCTGTGTTTTATGTTTTCAGATTGAGTCATGGGGTCACTTGTTGCTCTGCCGGCCCTGCTCCTTGTTTTGGGCTTGACCTCTCACGTGTGGACTCTCAACCCCGACGACCCCAACGTCTGCAGCCACTGGGAAAGGTCAGCATGTCTCCTCTCCCACTAGAGATAAACACCTGACTGAATAAAAGGTTCAGCATCAGCTCGTTGAGGCAGCAGCAGCAGCATCCTCCGAGAAAACAAGCGCTCTTCACCAAAGTCCCAGATCCATTCCGGGCCATTACGGCCGTATCGATCTGGCGCAGCTCGAGTCGCCTGTGCTGTGAGGGATGGGAGGAGTTGCAGCTTCAAATGAAATGCGCAGGCAAATTGATCAGCGTACTCTCTTCCCAATCAATCACGACAGCCAGAGAGCCGGAATAATTATTAGCTGCGCCAGGCTGTGTCACTTATGAGAAATAAGATGGAATAATTTCTGTCCTCGAGAGGGGGAGGAAAGAAAACTGTGAAGATATATTAGCTGGATTATTGCCTGACCAAGGTGAGGGTACTTAGGGTTGCGGTTCCACCTTGTTGGCATTGATATGAATTCCCCAAGTGGCTTTGAGGTCCTCCAATATCAGCCTGCTTCTTCCTCTGCTGCCTGCATCAATAATATAAATCACCATTATGATATTGCTTTCATTGCAGCTGTGCACTCACAGGACCTTTTGTTTTCTCCACAAAGATACAAAACACAAGAACCGCACTCAAGTCTTTACATCTGTGTCTCTTAGCTACGCCGTCACTGTCCAGGAGTCCTACGCTCACCCGTTTGACCAGATCTACTACACCAGGTGCACGGACATCCTCAACTGGTTCAAGTGCACAAGGCACAGGTAAGGCTCTTCTCGTGTGTGCTGTGTTGTTGACCGAATACACAACCTAAAAGCGGTGAAGTTGGCACGTTGTGTTATTCGTAAATAAGAACAGAATGCAATGAATCGAAAATACTTATATTCAATTGAATAGACTGCAAAGACAAGATACTTAACGTTCCAACAGAGAAATCATTCACTTAGAATTTAATGGCAGCAACACATTGCAAAAAAGTTGGCAAAAGGGCATTTTTACCACTGTGTTACATGGCCTTTCCTTTTAACAACACTCAGTGAACGTTTGGGAACTGACAAGACCAATTTTTGAAGCTTCTCAGGTGGAATTATTTCCCATTCTTGCTTGATGTACAGCTTAAGTTGTTCAACAGTCTAGGGGTCTCCGTTGTGGTATTTTAGGCTTCATAATGCGCCACACATTTTCGATGGGAGACAGGCCTGGACTGCAGGCGGGCCAGGAAAGTACACGCTAGAGATGTGCGGATAGGCAATTATTTCATCCGCAACCGCATCAGAAAGTCGTCAACCATCCGCCATACACCCGCGCTAACATTTGATCAGAACCGCACCCGCCCGTTGTTATATATCTAATATAGACGATGCAAGGCATTAGTGAGGTTATAAAGCTTTTGCCTGTTAAAGAAAGGAGACTGATCCAATGCAGCACAGACATTCGCGTGCCACGCTGTCACGACCCAGACGCACACCAGTGCGCAATCATATGGGAGCCGCGCTGAGCGCACCTCCAAGCGCGTCTCGCTGCCGGCGACGGCCGGGTATGGGCCCGACGCTCCAGCGCCATCCATTTTCAGGGCTAGTTGATTCGGCAGGTGGGTTGTTACACACTCCTTAGCGGGTTCCAACTTCCATGGCCACCGTCCTGCTGTCTATATCAACCAGGGTGAGCCCCACCCCTTTCGTGAGCGCACTGCGCGCGGAGTGACCCCTGTTACGCGCCCCCGGCAACAGGGGTGGCGGGCAGGTAAGCTGCGCGGGGGGAGCGCGCGGAGTGACCCCTGTTACGAGCCCCCGGCCACGGGGGTGGCGGGCAGGTAAGCTGCTTACCTGCTGCGCGTGACGCCGGCCGCGGCGAAGGCGGACGAGGCGGGGTGTCGGTGCGGTGGGCGCGGTGGTGACCCTGGACGTGCGTCGGGCCCTTCTCGCGGATCGCCTCAGCTACGGCTCCCGGTGGGGCCCTCTCGGGGGAAGGGGCCTCGGTCCCGGACCCCGGCGAGGCGTCCCTTCTCCGCTCCGTAAAAGTGTCCATCTCTTTTTCTTTTTTTTCTTCTTCTGTTGTGGCATATGCTGCAGGTGCCTGCTCGTTTTTCGTATGTGGGTAACAACATTTAACTATGTATATATATTTCCCAATTGGTTTAACTGCCACCCGCCTGAATCTATTTAAAATCTAATTTTTTTTTATTTCAACCGCCCGACCCGACCCGCGGATAAAATCTAATTTTTTTTAATTTCATCCGCCCGATCCGCGGATAATCCGCGGACTCCGCGGTTGTGCCCGCAAACGGCGCATCTCTAGTACGCGCACTCTTTTTTTACGAAGCCACGCTGTTGTAACACGTGCTGAATGTGGCTTGGCATTGTCTTGCTGAAACAAGCAGGAGCGTCAATGAAAAAGACGTTTCTTTGATGGCAACATATGTTGTGCTCCAAAACCTGTACCGTATTTTTCGGACTATAAATCGCTCCGGAGTATAAGTCGCACCGGCCAGAAATGCATAATAAAGAAGGAAAAAAAAACATATATAAGTCGCACTGGAGTATAAGTTGCATTTTTGGGGGAAATGTATTTGATAAAAGCCAACAGCAAGAATAGACATTTGAAAGGCAATTTAAAATAAATGAAGAATAGTGAACAACAGGCTGAATAAGTGTACGTTATATGAGGCATAAATAACCAACTGGTATGTTAACGTAACATATTATGGTAAGAGTCATTCAAATAACTATAACATATAGAACATGCTATACGTTTACCAAACAATCTGTCACTCCTAATCGCTAAATCCCATGAAATCTTATACGTCTAGTCCAGGGGTCGGCAACCTTTACCAGTCAAAGAGCCATTTTGACCAGTTTCACAAATTATAGAAAGCCGCAAATTTTTTTTAGAAATTTTAAATGAATTAACACTGCATACAAGGTTTTTTTTTTGCTTTGAGCTATGTATAACCAAGGGTCTCAGACACGCTGCTCACACCTTTATGTGGAATTTGAAAGCTGGTGCGGCACGCAGGTTTTTATTTAATGGCGCTTGTCAGCGTCATGCATGCCGTGATGGTACAGCAGCGTTTCTCAAAGTGTGGGGCGCGCCCCACTGGTGGGGAATAGAGACATGACAGGTGGGGCGCGAGGAACGGGAGGAAATTTCACTTTCAATTTTTTTTTAAAACTATTATATTCTTAGATTATTTTTTTTACTATGTTTTCATTTTCTATACACACTGTAAATCACTTTGTGATTCTGTCTGAGAAATCCGCTATATAAATAAATGGAAATTACCGGTACTTATTTTTACTGTAGGCTTTATATTTCTCGGTATGAGCGAAAGTTTGACAGACATAGCAACAGTAACCAATGGGGGCGGGGCTAAGCGGAACAAACTTTCGCGCGGATGGGTAGCAGGCTAATGTGTGGACCACAATTACACAAATATATACATTTGTGACTCGCACCTCAAAGGTCGTCGAGCCAGAGCCAGCGCCTGCAGAGAAACAAAAATGTGACGGGCACACACTGTGTCATTCACTGGGAAGCACTCGCGTCAAGGCAGCTCAGCCCCGAACTCAATGAGGTTTTAACAGATGTTGTGAGCGCGGTAAATTTGATCAAAACACGACCACTGAAAGCGCGACTGTTCTCTGCACTGTGTGAGGAAATGGGAGCTGATCATACAGCCGTGCTGTTTCACAGTGAAGCAAGGTGGCTCTCCTGGGGCAAAGTGCTGTCACTTGCCCTGTCTTGCCAAATGCATAGCTCCTCCTTTTTTTTTTGCAAAGATTGCAAAGTGGCACTTTTATTTGATTTATTATTGAACTTGATGCAAGTTATTTGATTTATTATTGAACTTGATGCAAGTTATAACACTTTTTTTGATTTATTATTGAACTTGATGCAAGTCATAACACTTTTTTTGATTTATTATTGAACTTGATGCAAGTTATAACACTTTTGTTTTATTTATTATTGAACTTGATGCAAGTTATAACACTTTTTTTGATTTATTATTGAACTTGATGCAAGTTATAACACTTTTGTTTTATTTATTATTGCACTTGATGCAAGTTATAACACTTTTTTTGATTTATTATTGAACTTGATGCAAGTTATTTGATTTATTATTGAACTTGATGCAAGTTATAACACTTTTATTTGATTTATTATTGAACTTGATGCAAGTTATAACACTTTTTTTTATTGAACTTGATGCAAGTTATAACACTTTTGTTTTATTTATTATTGAACTTGATGCAAGTTATAACACTTTTTTTGATTTATTATTGAACTTGATGCAAGTTATTTGATTTATTATTGAACTTGATGCAAGTTATAACACTTTTTTTGATTTATTATTGAACGTGATGCAAGTTATAACACTTTGATTTATTATTGAACTTGATGCAAGTTATAACACTTTTTTGATTTATTATTGAACTTGATGCAAGTTATAACACTTTTTTTGATTTATTATTGAACTTGATGCAAGTTATAACACTTATTTGATTTATTATTGAACTTGATGCAAGTTATAACACTTTTTTTGATTTATTATTGAACGTGATGCAAGTTATAACACTTTTTTTGATTTATTATTGAACTTGATGCAAGTTATAACACTTTTTTTGATTTATTATTGAACTTGATGCAAGTTATACCACAGCTGCACAGTTATTTTATTTATTATTGAACTTAATGTTATTTTATGTTATTGAGTTTGAATGTATACAACTTGATGTTCAATAAATTTGAAAATGTTAAAGCTTGGCATTAGCGCTCTGTTGGGGTGATGGGGGCAGGTGGGGCTTGAAAACTCCCCCTTGTCCAAAGTGGGGGATGACAAAAAAAGTTTGAGAACCACTGTGGTACAGCATATAGCACCCACTACAGTCAGTGAGCCTGATCAGCCACACGTTGTATGGGGCTTCCGCTTTGCTCATGTAGGTAACAGCATGGCATACTTGGTCAACAACCACACAGCTCACACTGACGGTGGCGGTATAAAAAAAAAAAAACTTTAACACTCTTACTAATAATGCGCCACCACTGTGAACCCACACCAAACAAGAATGACAAACACATTTCGGGAGAACATCTGCACCGTAACACAACATAAACACAACAGGACAAATACCCAGAATCCCATACAGCCCTAACTCTTCTGGGATACATTATACATCCCCCGCCCACCTCAACCAACGCACAGAGGGGGGGGGGGTTGATGTGTGAGGGAGCAGGCTTGGGGTGGGGGCGGGGTTTGGTGGTAGCAGGGGTGTATAATGTAGCCCGGAAGAGTCAGGGCTGCATGGGATTCTGGGTGTTTGTTCTGTTGTGTTTATGTTGTGTTAAGGTGCAGATGTTCTCCCGAAATGTGTTTGTCATTCTTGTTTGGTTTTGGTTCAAAGTGTGGCACATTATTAGTAAGAGTGTTAAAGTTGTTTTATATGACCACCGTCAGTGTGACCTGTGTGGCTGTTGACCAAGTATGCCTTGCTGTCACCTACGTGTGCAAGCAAAAGATGTATGATGTTTAACAACTGTTGTGCTGGCACTCTGTTAATACAGATTGTAAAGGGCGCCAAATGTTGTACCATCATGGCACGCCCTCATTATAGCTGTAAGGGTGAAAATCGGTGAATATCAATCCCGGGAGTTTTCTGCGAGAGGCACTGAAATCCGGAAGTCTCACGGGAAAATTGGGGGGTTCAGCAAGTAAGCTGCTGAGCCGCATCAGAGTGGTCAAAGAGCCGCATGCGGCTCCAGAGCCGCGGGTTGCCGACCCCTGGTCTAGTCTCTTACGTGAATGAGATCAATAATATTATTTGATATTTTACGCTAATGTGTTAATCATTTCACACATAAGTCGCTCCTGAGTATAAGTCGCACCCCCGGCTAAGCTATGAAAAAAACTGCGACTTATAGTCCGAAAAATACGGTATGTACCTTTCAGCATTAATGGTGCCTTCACAGATGTGTAAGTTACCCATGTCTTGGGCACTAATACACCCCCATACCATCACACATGCTGGCTTTTACACTTTGCACCTATAACAGTCTGGATAGTTATTTTCCTCTTTGGTCCGGAGGACACAACGTCCACAGTTTCCAGATTCTCTGAACCTTTTGAAGATATTTCAGACAGTAGATGGTGAAATCCCTAAATTCCTTGCAGTAGCTGGTTGAGAAATGTTGTCCTTAAACAATTTGCTCAGGCATTTGTTGTTTGATGTAGCGACCAACTGTAGTTACTGACAGTGGGTTTCTGAAGTGTTCCTGAGCCCATGTGGTGATATCCTTTACACACTGATGTCGCTTGTTGATGCAGTACAGCCTGAGGGATGGAAGGTCACGGGCTTAGCTGCTTACGTGCAGTGATTTCTCCAGATTCTCTGAACCCTTTGATGATATTACGGAGCGTAGATGGTGAAATCCCTAAATTCCTTGCAATAGCTGGTTGAGAAAGGTTTTTCTTAAACCGTTCAACAATTTGCTCAGGCATTTGTTGACAAAGTGGTGACCCTCGCCCCATCCTTGTTTGTGAATGACCGAGCATTTCATGGAAGCTGTTTTCATACCCAATCATGGCACCCACCTGTTCCCAATTAGCCTGTTCACCTGTGGGATGTTCCAAATAAGTCTTTGATGAGCATTCCTCTACTTTCTCACTCTTTTTTGCTACTTGTGCCAGCTTTTTTGAAACATGTTGCAGGCATCAAATTGCGAATGAGCTAACGTTAAATATCTTGTCTTTGCAGTCTATTTAACAGTCTATTTAATTGAATATAAGTTGAAAAGGATTTGCAAATCATTGTATTCTGTTTTTATTTACAATTTACACAACGTGACAACTTCACTGCTTTTGGGTTTTGTACAATTTGAATATCACTCAATAGAGAGCAGACATTCACAGATGAACAGTTCACAAACAAAATTGTGGATTGAAAAAATGGTTTGTTAGTTAGAAATAGAGATGTAAATGGAGTTTGCATGAGAACTGAATACATCAAACACAAGATATTGCACTTATTATGATAAATTAAAATGAAGCTTTGATTACATTATTTTAATTACACATAAAAGGGAATAAGCGGTAGAAAATGGATGGATGGATGGATAAAATTAATGTAAATAAACTGCATACTTAGTTTAGATAGATATTGATACTGTTATTACATTCTGTAATTGAAAATACTTATATTCAATTGAATAGACTGCAAAGACAAGATACTTAACGTTCCAACAGAGAAATCATTCACTTAGAATTTAATGGCAGCAACACATTGCAAAAAAGTTGGCAAAAGGGCATTTTTACCACTGTTTTACATGGCCTTTCCTTTTAACAACACTCAGTAAACGTTTGGGAACTGACGACACCAATTTTTGAAGCTCTTCAGGTAGAATTATTTCCCATTCTTGCTTGATATACAGCTTAAGTTGTTCAACAGTCTAGGTGTCTCCGTTGTGGTATTTTAGGCTTCATAATGCGCCACACATTTTCGATGGGAGACAGGCCTGGACTGCAGACGGGCCAGGAAAGTACCCGCACCCTTTTTTTTACGAAGCCACGTTGATTTAACACGTGCAGAATGTGGCTGGGCATTGTCTTGCTGAAATAAGCAGGAGCGTCATTGAAAAAGACGTTTCTTTGATGACAACATATGTTGTGCTCCAAAACCTGTACCGTATTTTTCGGACTATAAGTCGCTCCGGAGTATAAGTCGCACCGGCGTCATAATGCGCCACACATTCTGTAATAACTCCAGGATGCAGAAATGACAGGCAAAATGCAATTAAACATGTATTAATGACAAACATAGTGCAGCAGGGGAGTGCACGGGAAGCATAGGGGAAACTATGCAGCATACCTGTACAACGCAAACAAAGCAAAATGATCCCAACGGGGCTGGCATAAGAAGCTTCCCGATTAGCCATTGGCAGCAGACGAGTAAGCTAATTGCAAACTGGGGCCAGGTGCTCAAGCCAGAAGTAAAGTGTCTGGGGAAACAAAAGACAGACAGGAAGTGAAACAAAACAAATATATAAGAGAGCATTAATTAATTAATGTAACCTTTGCCAATGGCTTATAACCACATTGTCCTCTCTACAGGTAGTCAATAGTTACATTTGATTTATTTGACCAGTGAAACATCCTACTAGATTCTTAAAATTCATTCTAATTACCGTATTTTCCGCACTATTAGCCGCACCTAAAAACCACAAATTTACTCAAAAGCTGACAGTGCGGCTTTTAACCCGGTGCGCTTTATATATGGATTAATATTACGATTCATTTTCATAAAGTTTCGATCTCGCAACTTCGGTAAACAGCCGCCATCTTTTTTCCCGGTAGAACAGGAAGCGCTTCTTCTTCTACGCAAGCAACCGCCAAGGTAAGCACCCGCCCCCATAGAACAGGAAGCGCTTCTTCTTCTACTGTAAGCAACCACCCGCCCGCATAGAAGAAGAAAAAGCGCGCGGATATACCGTACGTTTCATTTCCTTTGTGTGTTTACATCTGTAAAGACCACAAAATGGCTCCTACTAAGCGTCAGGGATCCGGTTCATGAAAAGACGCAATCTCTCCATCCGCACACGGATTACTATTTCACAGCAACTGATATTCCTGTGAACCGCACTGTGGATACAACGGGAGCACGTACGGTGAATATTCGCACCACAGGGAATGAGAAGTCATCCTTCACTGTGGTTCTAGCTTGCCATGCTAATGGCCAGAAACTTCCACCCATGGTGATATTCAAAAGGAAGACCTATCTGACTGTTTTTTTGACATTCCTTTAGCGCAGTTAGATGCGGCTTACAACACCGGGCGGCTTATAGGTGGACAAAGTTTTGAAATATGCCGTTCATTGAAGGCGCGGCTTTTAACCCAGGGCGCCTTATGGTGCGGAAAATACGGTAAGATTAGGAGTTTTTTGTCGATTTGATTTTTTTTTTTTAAATAAGGCATTAATTTAAATGGTTTATTACATAATACAAATTTTTCCATTTTATAAAAAAAAAAGTGCAACACCAACATTTTGTCATAACTTTTGCAATATGTGAAAAGTTATAAAAAAAAATGTGTCAGTGTTTATAATAATAATTTTGTAAAATGTAGCATAAATACACAAATAACGTTTTGTTACATTATTACATAATGCACCATTATTACTTTGAATCAATGGACCAGTGGACCCTGACTTAAACAAGTGTAAAAACTTATTGGGGTGTTACCATTTAGTGGTCAATTGTACGGAATATGTACTGTACTGTGCAATATACTAATAAAAGTTTCAATCAATCAAAAAAACTTGTACACACGTTTATCCAGATTCTCACCAATATCTAATCCTTGGCCAATGTACCCAGAGGTGGGTAGAGTAGCCAGAAATTGTACTCAAGTAAGAGTACTTACTTTAGAGATTTATTACTCAAGTAAAAGTAAGGAGTAGTCACCCAAATATTTACTTGAGTAAAAGTAAAAAGTATGTTGTGAAAAAACTACTCAAGTACTGAGTAACTGATGAGTAACAAACACACACATATCATATGTATATATATATATATATATATATATATATATATATATATATATATATATATATATATACACACACATTTATATATATATATATATATATATATATATAGTATATAATTTATATTTATTTATTTTGCCGTTTTTGTTTACATGTTAAAGGTGTTTTAATGAATATACATGCATGTTTAACACATATAGATTCCTTTCTTTCATGAAGACAAGAATATAAGTTGGTGTATTACCTGATTCTGATGACTTGCATTGATTGTAATCAGACAGTAGTGATGATAGCGTCCACGTTTTCAAATGGAGGAGAAAAAAAGTTCCTCCTTTCTGTCTAATACCACATGAAAGTGGTTGGTTTTTGGCATCTTATTTGTTCAGCTTCCATATTCGTTTTTATACACTTTACAAGAAATACATTGGCGGCAAACTCCGTAGCTTGCTAGCTTGTTTGCGCTGGCTTTCGGAGACTCTTGTTTTGAAAGCGCAGGCGCGATGGAGCGGCACTTTTATTGTGAAGACAGGAACTGTGCAGTCAGTCTTTAGGCTTTTGACGGGATGTACGGTTGAAATAAAAAAGGGTCTTTTTTCCTTCACACTTTTGATTGATTGATTTAAACTTTTATTAGTAGATTGCACAGTACAGTATATATTCCGTACAATTGACCACTAAATGGTAACACCCCAATAAGTTTTTCAACTTGTTTAAGTCAGGTCATGTGACCCCTGGCTCTGTTTGATTGGTCCAACGTCACCAGTGACTGCATCTGATTGGTGGAACGGAGTGAACGTCACCAGTGACTGTATTTGTTGAAACGCAGGCACTATGAAGGTCTGTCTGACAGACCAAAACAAACAAAGCGTGCATTAACAGATCGATCAAAATTAGTAGCGAGTAGCGAGCTGAATGTAGATAAAAGTAGCGGAGTAAAAGTAGCGTTTCTTCTCTATAAATATACTCAAGTAAAAGTATGTTGCAATAAAACTACTCTTAGAAGTACAATTTATCCCAAAAGTTACTCAAGTAGATGTAACGGAGTAAATGTAGCGCGTTACTACCCACCTCTGAATGTACCACGCCTCTACATAATCTAATGGATGTATGGTGAACTCATTTGGACTAATCCAGCTATCTGTATCTGTCATATTTACTGTGTGACTATGTCAACAACGCTAGTACTAGTCTAGTAGTCTAGTAGCAGTAGTACAGGGGTGTCAAACTCATTTTAGCTCAGGGGCCACTTGGAGGAAAATGTGTGCACAGGCGGGTCGGACTATTAAAATCATGGCATTAAAACTAAAAAAAATAAAGACAACTTCAGATTGTTTTCTTTGTCTTACTTTGGCCAAAAATAGAACAAACACATTCTGAAAATATTACAATAAAAATATAGAAAAAAATAACGGCAGCGGTAAAGTTTAGATCCATGAAGGAAAGAAGAAAGTGGATTAATGTTTATAACTGAATAAATGTACATATGTAAAAAATGTGTTTTCTTTTGTGTTTTTTTTTTTTTTCTATGAATGAAGTAACGTTTATGACAACCTTTTTCCAAAACACAATATACCGTATTTTCCGCACCATAAGCCGCCCTGGGTTATAAGCCGCGCCTTCAATGAACGGCATATTTCAAAACTTTGTCCACCTATAAGCCGCCCCGTGTTATAAGCCGCATCTAACTGCGCTAAAGGAATGTCAAAAAAACAGTCGGATAGGTCAGTCAACTTTTAATAATATATTAAAAACCAGCGTGATGTGGGCGCGCATGGAGTCGTATATCAACATGGACGGAGCTGCGTGAAAAAAGCCACCCGGCCTCTTCGCGTAAACTTAAACTTACCTTAACCACTCGCTCATCTTTTCTTCATCCATCCATCCCTTCGAGTTAGCGTTTATGATGACGCCGGCTGGAAAGGTCTCTTTTGGCAAGGTCTTCCTTTTGAATATCACCATGGGTGGAAGTTTCTGGCCATTAGCATGGCAAGCTAGAACCACAGTGAAGGATGACTTCTCATTCCCTGTGGTGCGAATATTCACCGTACGTGCTCCCGTTGTATCCACAGTGCGGTTCACAGGAATATCAAAAGTCAGTGGAACCTCGTCCATGTTGATAATGTTCTCTGGCCGGATCTTTTTTTCAGCTATCTTGTTTTTACAATATGCACGGAAAGTAGCCAGCTTTTCTTGAAAGTCTTTAGGCAGTTGCTGTGAAATAGTAGTCCGTGTGCGGATGGAGGGATTGCGTCTTTTCATGAACCGGATCCCTGTCGCTTAGTAGGAGCCATTTTGTGGTCTTTACAGATGTAAACACACAAAGGAAATGAAACGTAATATCCGCGCGCTTCTTCTTCTTCTACGGGGGCGGGTGGTTGCTTACAGTAGAAGAAGAAGCGCTTCCTCTTCTATGGGGGCGGGTGCTTACCTTGGCGGTTGCTTGCGTAGAAGAAGAAGCACTTCCTCTTCTACGGGGAAAAAAGATGGCGGCTGTTTACCGTAGTTGCGAGACCGAAACTTTATGAAAATGAATCGTAATATTAATCCATATATAAAGCGCACCGGGTTATAAGCCGCACTGTCAGCTTTTGAGTAAATTTGTGGTTTTTAGGTGCGGCTAATAAATACGGTAGAATGTGAGGTATAACAGGATAATGCATACATTCATCATTTGCTTTCAAAACGCTTACAAAAAAGTGGGAACCCATTTCTATGACTTGATGGGGTCCCTGGGACCCCATTTTGGAAAATTCCTAACGCCAACAATGATGGAGTATTGGTGCGTGCAAAACAGCAGCAGGCGGCTGTGGCCTGCGGGCCGGTTCGAATACTAATCAACACCCCTGTAGTAGTAGTAGTAGTAGTAGTCTAAAATGTACATGCTACAGTATACAATATTATATATTGGTAGTACTTTTTGTCTTAACTATTCATTTAATTTAATGATAAAAACCACATATGAGGTGGATCTTTTCCAAAGTAAAGAAGAAAAACCTCTTCCCAAGAACTCGTCTAAAAAATATCTTATGATATTTTACTATGTAAAAACTGACCTGCATTGCAAAAACTGAAATCTAAATAATATGAAATATGTCAAATAAGGGTGATATTTGCTTATTTTCTGTCTGATAAGATCATTCTTCTCACTAAGCAGATTTTATGTTAGTTTTACCGTATTTTCCGCACCATAAGGCGCCCTGGGTTAAAAGCCGCGCCTTCAATGAACGGCATATTTCAAAACTTTGTCCACCTATAAGCCGCCCGGTGTTGTAAGCCGCATCTAACTGCGCTAAAGGAATGTCAAAAAAACAGTCAGATAGGTCAGTCAAACTTAAATAATATATTAAAAACCAGCGTTCTAACAACTCTGTTCACTCCCAAAATGTACGCAAATGTGCAATCACAAACATACGTATATCAACATGGACAGAGCTGCGTGAAAAAAGCCACCCGGCCTCTTCGCGTAAACTTAAACTTACCTTAACCACTCGCTCATCTTTTCTTCATCCATCCCTTCGAGTTAGCTTTTATGATGACGCCGGCTGGAAAGGTCTCTTTTGGCAAGGTCTTCCTTTTGAATATCACCATGGGTGGAAGTTTCTGGCCATTAGCATGGCAAGCTAGAACCACAGTGAAGGATGACTTCTCATTCCCTGTGGTGCGAATATTCACCGTACGTGCTCCCGTTGTATCCACAGTGCGGTTCACAGGAATATCAGTTGCTGTGAAATAGTAATCCGTGTGCGGATGGAGAGATTGCGTCTTTTCATGAACCGGATCCCTGACGCTTAGTAGGAGCCATTTTGTGGTCTTTACAGATGTAAACACACAAAGGAAATGAAACGTACGGTAATATCCGCGCGCTTTTTCTTCTTCTACGCGGGCGGGTGGTTGCTTACAGTAGAAGAAGAAGCGCTTCCTGTTCTATGGGGGCGGGTGCTTACCTTGGCGGTTGCTTGCGTAGAAGAAGAAGCGCTTCCTGTTCTACCGGGAAAAAAGATGGCGGCTGTTTACCGAAGTTGCGAGATCGAAACTTTATGAAAATGAATCGTAATATTAATCCATATATAAAGCGCAACGGGTTAAAAGCCGCACTGTCAGCTTTTGAGTAAATTTGTGGTTTTTAGGTGCGGCTAATAGTGCGGAAAATACGGTACTTGTTTTAAGTGTTTTGGTCCTAAATGATCTCAGTAAGATATTACAGCTTGTTGCTGAGATTTGATGACCTATATTGAGTAAAACATGCTTGAAACTAGAATATCAACTGTTGTGTCATCAACACTCACAAGTATAAAACTACTTTTTTAAAGTCATCATTTCTTACTTCAAGCATAAAAAAAAAAAAATCATTATGTCCAGATAATGGCACTAGCATTTACTTCATTTAAGAATATTTTGCAACATATTTTTTCTACCTGTTATTAGTGAGAATATACTTATTTTAAGGTGTTTTTGGGTTCATTGAAGTTAGCTAATTTGACTTGTTTTGGAAAGTCTTGACAAGCCAAATTTTCTTGTTCTATTGGCAGATAATTTTGCTTAGTTCAAATAAAATACCCCTCATTTTTGTATTTTTTTTCTTGTGTCCACTTTCAGACAATAAACATCCCAATTTATAGTATACACTGCAAAAAGTCAGTGTTCAAAAACAAGAAAAAAAAAAATCAAAAATGAGGGGTATTTTCTTTGAACTAAGCAAAATTATCTGCCAATAGAACAAGAAAATTTGGCTTGTCAAGACTTTCCCAAACAAGTAAAATTAGCTAACCTCAATGAACCCAAAAATAGCTTAAAATAAGTATATTCTCACTAATAACAAGTGCACTTTTCTTGGTAGAAAAAAAAAAGACCTTTTTGCTCAATATGTTGAAAAATATTCTTAAATGAAGTAAATGCTAGTGCCATTATCTTGACATAATGATATGCGCTCGGCATTACATTTCTTGAAAGCAGCAAACTTATACTAAAAACTAATTTATTGTTCTTAATGGAAAGGCAACAAGGCAAGCGCTTGTTACTCTCGGGGTCTCCTAGCCGCTCAGGCAAATCATATTGTCTAAAAATGCATTTTTCCATGGATAACATGACATCATCGCGTCAAGTGCGTACTCTTTCAGTCAATTAGTGCACATATATACAGCCAAAATGTTTTTAATTGTAATTTTGAAGAATTTATCTGAATGTGCATGAACTATTTCTGTTCAAAATTGTTAGAAATGTTTAAATATTAACTGTCAGTTTACTGTACTGTGCCAACTGTACTACTATATGAGGACCTATTTTCTATTGTTTCATTGAAAATAAAACTGCAAAGTCATCTGTTTTAATTATTAGACACAATTGTGTCAAAGTCATGATTTGTTTTTTTCATGCTTGAAATAAGAAATGATGACTTTAAAAAAGTAGTTTTATACTTGTGAGTGTTGATGACACAGCTTTGCAACACTTGATATTCTAGTTCAGGGGTCGGCAACCCGCGGCTCTAGAGCCGCATTAGCGCCACCCTAGTGGCTCTCTGGAGCTTTTTCAGAAATGTATGAAAAATGGAAAAAGATGAGGGGAAAAAAATCTATTTTTTGTTTTAATATGGTTTCTGTAGGAGGACAAACATGACACAAACCTCCCTAATTGTTATAAAGCACACTGTTTATATTAAACATGCTTCACTGATTCCAGTATTTGGCGAGCGCCGTTTTGTCCTACTAATTTTGGCGGTCTTTGAACTCACCTTAGTTTGTTTACATGTATAACTTTCTAGGACGTGTTTTACGCCACTTCTTTTTCTGTCTCCTTTTGTCCACCAAACTTTTAAGGTTGTGCATGAAAGGTGAGTTTTGTTGATGTTATTGACTTGTGTGGAGTGCTAATCAGACATATTTGGTCACTGCATGACTGCAAGCTAACCGATGCTAACATGCTATTTAGGCTAGCTATATGTACATATTGCATCATAATGCCTCATTTGTAGCTATATTTGAGCTCATTTAGTTTCCTTTAAGTCCTCTTAATTCAATTTATATCTCATGACACACTATCTGTATGTAATATGGCTTTTAATTTATTGCGGCTCCAGACAGATTTGTTTTTGTATTTTTGGTCCTATAGGCGAGGGCGGACCTACGTCACTTCCGCCTGCCAATCCCCTAGCAACCGGTCGCCATATTGTATTCGTTGAAAACAAACCAGCTCACAGCGAACACAGCATTGACAGAAAAGGCATTTAACGAGGTTTCACGGCATTTTAAACTGTTCTAAATGGCGTATGATTATGTAAATAGTCTTTCCAGTGAGGCTAGGTTAAGATACGAGTTA
>NC_084557.2:49763191-49830691 GCF_033978685.3 Nerophis lumbriciformis
CTCATGAGACCACAGAACACTTTTCCACTTTGCATGAGTCCATCTTAGATGATCTCGGGCCCAGAGAAGCCGGCGGCGTTTCTGGGTGTTGTTGATAAATGGCTTTCGCTTTGCATAGTAGAGCTTTAACTTGCACTTACAGATGTAGCGACCAACTGTATTTAGTGACAGTGGTTTTCTGAAGTGTTCCTGAGCCCATGTGGTGATATCCTTTAGAGATTGATGTGGGTTTTTGATACAGTGCCGTCTGAGGGATGGAAGGTCACGGTCATTCAATGTTGGTTTCCGGCCATGCCGCTTACGTGGAGTGATTTCTCCACATTCTCTGAACCTTTTGATGATATTATGGACCGTAGATGTTGAAATCCCTACATTTCTTGCAATTGCACTTTGAGAAACGTTGTTCTTAAACTGTTCGACTATTTGCTCACGCAGTTGTGGACAAAGGGGTGTACCTCGCCCCATCCTTTCTTGTGATAGAATGAGCATTTTTTGGGAAGCTGTTTTTATACCCAATCATGGCACCCACCTGTTCCCAATTAGCCTGCACACCTGTGGGATGTTCCAAATAAGTGTTTGATGAGCATTCCTCAACTTTATCAGTATTTATTGCCACCTTTCCCAACTTCTTTGTCACGTGTTGCTGGCATCAAATTCTAAAGTTAATGATTATTTGCAAAAACAAAAATGTTTATGAGTTTGAACATCAAATATGTTGTCTTTGTAGCATATTCAACTGAATATGGGTTGAAAATGATTTGCAAATCATTGTATTCCGTTTATATTTACATCTAACACAATTTCCCAACTCATATGGAAACGGGGTTTGTAGATTTTATTTGTAAAAAGCACTTTACATTGAGTAAGCAACCTCAAAGTGCTACAGTGTATTAAAAAAATAAAAAATAAAAACAAAAAGATAATAAAACATTTAAAAAAATAAAAACTAGGACAGCCAAATAGCTAAAACTAGTATGCATTTTTTCAAGATTTTTTTTTAAAAAGAAGGGTTTTTAAGCCTTTTTTAAAAGCATCCACAGTCTGTGGTGCCCTCAGGTGGTCAGGGAGAGCATTCCACAGACTGGGAGCGGCGGATCAGAAAGCCCGGTCTCCCATTGTTCGTCGCTTTGTCCTCGGAGGTCGGAGGAGGTTAGCCTGTCCGGAGCGGAGGTGTCGTGTGGAGGATTTGGGGGTGAGTAGTTCTTTGAGGAGAGGGGGGGGGCATTTCCATGGAGGCTCTGGTGGGTTAGTAGGGAGACTTTGAATTAAATCCTGAGTGGAACAGGAAGCCATTTTAACACTGCTAGCAAACAGAACTTTCTGGTTCAAACTTGTGATTTACATAACCGAGGCATCCCTCAAGGCGCCCTTTTAAGTCCTCTCCCTTTTGACAGTTAAAACGTTTTTGATAAATGACTTCCGCTTTGCATAGTAGAGTTTTAACTTGCACTTACAGATGTAGCGACCAACTTTAGTTACTGACAGTGGGTTTCTGAAGTGTTCCTGAGCCCATGTGGCGATATCCTTTACACACTGATGTCGCTTTTTGATGCAGTATCGCCTGAGGGATCGAAAGTCCGTAATATCATCGCTTACGTAACAGGGATTTCTCCAGATTCTCTGAACCTTTTGATGATATTACGGACCTTAGATGGTGACATCGTTACATTCTGGAAATGTGGCCCTCAAAATAATTTAGTTGACAGTCCTTTATTTATTGGGCTTGTTTATTTTTTCATGACAACTAAAGGCTAATTCTTTTACTCTTGAACCAATCAATGCACACAAGGGTGAACTTTTGTAAAAACGTGCACTTCTATTGTGTTGCCTGTGCTATTATTTATCTGACAAATAAACTACACGGCGGTGCTGTTAATAATCACCAAGGTTTGACCGCATAGGTTGAATTGACTTGGAATTTCTCACACAGCTCAATTCCCTTCACTTTATTGTTATGATGTTTAGCCAAATCATCGAGAAATTTGGTACACACCTTTAAGCAGTGGCGGGCTGTGCGTTTCCCACCTAGGCCTTCAGTGATGTCCGACTTCAATCATTACCTCTCAAAATACCATCATTGATGTCACCACATGACCATTGCTGGAGAAATACTGTACAGAAACACATGTACGCACTACTGAGCATTGAAAAACATCAACCGTGAACAAAACGGGCTACTTCTGGCGCATTTAAAAATCAATCAACCCGCATCAGCAATTAAAACATATCTTATGTGGTACTGTTAAAATTAAAATGGTAAAAAACATTAAACGTATAAAAATAACTAAATAAAATATTTGAACTCACAATTTGTAGCACGTATTCGACGCCGTATAAGCCCGTGGTACCGCTCGTCGGCTGATTCGAGTGGAAGTGGCGGACATTTCCCCATTTCATCGCCGGGACAGCTGAGCTAGCTTCCGGGGTCGGCCGACGTCGTCTCACAAGACGTAGTTTCTCTTTAAATATCCTTCTTGAAAATGGCCTTGCAAATATAAATATCTGCCACCTAATTAACGGTTTGTCCTTTTTCTTTGTGGGTTAAAAAAGTAGCTGTGGAGGTCTTGTTCCTCAGGGTTCTTAGGACCACCAATCATCGACATGCCAGGCTCTTCCAGGTTTACAAAAGTGTTTTATTTTACAATAAAACGTCTTTTGGGTGCTTTTCTGCAGTTGTCTTTCTACCAAGTGAGCACACGAATGGTTTCTCTCCAGTGTCGTCTGTCTCGCTCTCCACCATCAACAACAACTCTCTCCTCCTTCCCGGCTGATGCCTTTAACAGAGCGACAGGTGATTGGATAAACGCGCCCAGGTGGGCCATCTACGCACCTGTCGCTGATCTCGAAGCCGGTCGTGGCACACCCAGCTTCGCTGCAGGCCCGCAGGCCACGCCCCCCCACAGTAGCTATATTAAATTAACCCGCAAACGGTCCCGTGTGTGGCTCTGCTGATCTGCATAGCACCGCCGCGGCTCAAACCAGTGAGTATCCAATAGAGATGCGCGGTTTGCGGACACAACCGCGGAGTCCGCGGATTATCCGCGTATCGGGCGGTTGAAATAAAAACAAAATTATATTTTATCCGCGGGTCGGGTCGGGCGGTTGAAATAAAAAAAAATTAGATTTTAAATAGATTCAGGCGGGTGGCAGTTAAACCAATTGGGAAATATATATACATAGTTAAATGTTGTTACCCACATACGAAAAACGAGCAGGCACCTGCAGCATATGCCACAACAGAAGAAGAAAGAAAAAAAAAGATGGACACTTTTACGGAGCGGAGAAGGGACGCCTCGCCGGGGTCCGGGACCGAGGCCCCTTCCCCCGAGAGGGCCCCACCGGGAGCCGTAGCTGAGGCGATCCGCGAGAAGGGCCCGACGCACGTCCAGGGTCACCACCGCGCCCACCGCACCGACACCCCGCCTCGTCCGCCTTCGCCGCGGCCGGCGTCACGCGCAGCAGGTAAGCAGCTTACCTGCCCGCCACCCTCGTGGCCGGGGGCTCGTAACAGGGGTCACTCCGCGCGCTCCGCCCGCGCAGCCTACCTGCCCGCCACCCCTGTTGCCGGGGGCACGTAACAGGGGTCACTCCGCGCGCAGTGCGCTCACGAAAGGGGTGGGGCTCACCCTGGTTGATATAGACAGCAGGACGGTGGCCATGGAAGTCGGAACCCGCTAAGGAGTGTGTAACAACCCACCTGCCGAATCAACTAGCCCTGAAAATGGATGGCGCTGGAGCGTCGGGCCCATACCCGGCCGTCGCCGGCAGCGAGAGCGGGTGCGAGGGACATCGCACCTCCACGCGCTTGGAGGTGCGCTCAGCGCGGCTCCCATATGATTGCGCACTGGTGTGCGTCTGGGCCGTGACAGCGTGGCACGCATTGATCATGTCTGTGCTGCATTGGATCAGTCTCCTTTCTTTAACAGGCAAAAGCTTTATAACCTCACTAATGCCTTGCATCGTCTATATTAGATACATAACAACAGGCGGGTGCGGTTCTGATTAAATGTTAGATCGGGTGGATGGCGGATGGTTGACGACTTTCTGATGCGGTTGCGGATGAAATAATTGCCTATCCGCGCATCTCTAGTATCCAATCAGAGGACGCGCAAATGTCACGTTCAACGTGAGGCCATACTGACAACAACTATCGCAATTATCTATCAACTGTATGTGCCCGTTCACTTTGAGTGCACAGACGCCCGCATTGTTGATTCTGAAGGCCTCGGGCGGATTTGGTACAGCATGGCAACATAAGCTAGCTGAATTCTGATTGGATAAAAACTCTAACTTAAAAACAACAGCCCTGGAAGGAGCATAATATGACATGAAGAGAATATGAAAACTTTTAAATAAAATAATAAATAAAATAAATAATAAAATTACTTTTATCTTTAATTATGATGATGATTTCTGGTTATGTTAGGCCAGCAGAGAAGGTCTTGCTGGCCCTGACAGCACACCCTTCGTCTTGTGTTAGGGTCGGCACCGGCCCGTTTTAGTTTTTAAATGCATAAAAGAACCACATAAATTTATTTTTTTGCATCAAGGCTTTTTGACTTTGTCAGGAACCTCTATTTCAACAAAATAATTTTTTTTAATTTTTTTTTTAACTAAATTATAAAATATTCTGGTTGAAATTATGACCTTGGTGTTGTTAGGGTCGGTTTCGACCCAGTTATAAAAATAAGATTATAAAGCAATAATTAGAGCCAAAACTGAACACAGTGACAGTCAGCTCCTCTCCCAATCATGTGCCTAGAATTACCGCCAGGTCAAACTCGTTTCGCAAAATAATTAGCGCATGCTTAGCATTACCGCCGGGTCAAACTCGTTTCGCAAAATAATTAGCATAAGCCTAGAATTTCCGCCGGGTCAAACTCGTCACGTCACGAGTGACACTTCACCTGTCATCATTTTCAAAATGGAGGAGGCTGATTTCAATTATTTAAAATCGCATAAAGGGAAGAATATAAAGAGCTATTCAGTAGGATTTAAGGTCCAAGCTATTGAATATGCTAAAAAGAACAGTAAGCAGCTATGTTTTATTAATATACCGTAGCTGCGTGTGTCAAATATGAGTCATTAAACGACTCCCGCCTCCTGGTGGTAGAGGGCGCTAGTGATCCTTCTTGCGACTACTCGGCTGCAGAAGAAGTGACAACAAGCAGCAACAGTTAGCAGCGATCGTTTATTTTTTCTTCTCGCTTGCACTTTTAACATGGAGGATTACATATGGTGTTCTGCTGACCTCGACTGCGGATGTTGTGGATCGGTGGAGGGAATACTTCGAAGACCTCCTCAATCCCACCAACACGTCTTCCTATGAGGAAGCAGTGCCTGGGGAATCTGTGGTGGGCTCTTCTATTTCTGGGGCTGAGGTTGCTGAGGTAGTTAAAAAGCTCCTCGGTGGCAAGGCCCCGGGGGTGGATGAGATCCGCCCGGAGTTCCTTAAGGCTCTGGATGCTGTGGGGCTGTCTTGGTTGACAAGACTCTGCAGCATCGCGTGGACATCGGGGGCGGTACCTCTGGATTGGCAGACCGGGGTGGTGGTTCCTCTCTTTAAGAAGGGGAACCGGAGGGTGTGTTCTAACTATCGTGGGATCACACTCCTCAGCCTTCCCGGTAAGGTCTATTCAGGTGTACTGGAGAGGAGGCTACGCCGGATAGTCGAACCTCGGATTCAGGAGGAACAGTGTGGTTTTCGTCCTGGTCGTGGAACTGTGGACCAGCTCTATACTCTGGGCAGGGTCCTTGAGGGTGCATGGGAGTTTGCCCAACCAGTCTACATGTGTTTTGTGGACTTGGAGAAGGCATTCGACCGTGTCCCTCGGGAAGTCCTGTGGGGAGTGCTCAGAGAGTATGGGGTATCGGACTGTCTGATTTTGGCGGTCCGCTCCCTGTATGATCAGTGTCAGAGCTTGGTCCGCATTGCCGGCAGTAAGTCGGACACGTTTCCAGTGAGGGTTGGACTCCGCCAAGGCTGCCCTTTGTCACCGATTCTGTTCATAATTTTTATGGACAGAATTTCTAGGCGCAGTCAAGGCGTTGAGGGGATCTGGTTTGGTGGCTGCAGGATTAAGTCTCTGCTTTTTGCAGATGATGTGGTCCTGATGGCTTCATCTGGCCAGGATCTTCAGCTCTCGCTGGATCGGTTCGCAGCCGAGTGTGAAGCGACTGGGATGAGAATCAGCACCTCCAAGTCCGAGTCCATGGTTCTCGCCCGGAAAAGGGTGGAATGCCATCTTCGGGTTGGGGAGGAGACCCTGACCCAAGTGGAGGAGTTCAAGTACCTCGGAGTCTTGTTCACGAGTGAGGGAAGAGTGGATCGTGAGATCGACAGGCGGATCGGTGCGGCATCTTCAGTAATGCGGACGCTGTATCGATCCGTTGTGGTGAAGAAGGAGCTGAGCCGGAAGGCAAAGCTCTCAATTTACTGGTCGATCTACGTTCCCATCCTCACCTATGGTCATGAGCTTTGGGTTATGACCGAAAGGACAAGATCACGGGTACAAGCGGCCGAAATGAGTTTCCTCCGCTGGGTGGCAGGGCTCTCCCTTAGAGATAGGGTGAGAAGCTCTGTCATCCGGGAGGAGCTCAAAGTAAAGCCGCTGCTCCTCCACATGGAGAGGAGCCAGATGAGGTGGTTCGGGCATCTGGTCAGGATGCCACCCGATCGCCTCCCTCGGGAGGTGTTTAGGGCACGTCCGACCGGTAGGAGGCCACGGGGAAGACCCAGGACACGCTGGGAAGACTATGTCTCCCGGCTGGCCTGGGAACGCCTCGGGATCCCCCGGGAAGAGCTGGACGAAGTGGCTGGGGAGAGGGAAGTCTGGGCTTCCCTTCTTAGGCTGCTGCCCCCGCGACCCGACCTCGGATAAGCGGAAGAAGATGGATGGATGGATGGATTACATATCTAAAATAAAACAGTTTTCTAAACTGGACTTTCAATCAAAGCAGGAGGTAATAATTAAAGGAAGATCTCCATCAAGTCTTTTAAAACTGAAGAAAGATAAGGAAGACTTCTATAAACAAGTTATCGATGCTTTTGTTCAGAAGGAGCTGCGCATGGACTTCATTTATAAGTAAAGGTAAGACCATAATAACGATTTTTTTTATTACATGTGCTTTTCATGATGGTATCCTTACAGCACACTCAAATTTATAAGCGCAGGCCTAAATTTACCGCATGCCTTTGGTAAGCGCCGGAGTGAGAAGAGGTTTTAAATGAATTACCGCCCCGGCGGCAATTCAAGGAAATACGGTAACTTGATTTGCTTGATTGGTTGTTGTTTGTTTGACCTTGCAAATCTATATTTTGTGTTGTGACTTGTTCTGCTTTTCATTTTGTGTTTGTATTAAAGTTCTGTTGCTGAAAAACATACTTTTTAGCCTTTTTCTTGAAGTAAATATATATGGGTCGAAATTGACCCAGAACACCATAGATGTAACTTTAGTTAAAATTACTAAAATGAAAAAATAAATTAAACAAATGTATTTAAGAGATGTGTTCTAATACCCCTCAGTTATAGTCAGGTAACACAACAACCTTTTATTTATTCATACGATTCTCTTGAAGTTCATTTTACCATTTTTTAACTTGAAATCGAAGGGTATACTGACAAAAAAAAGGCCCAATGGCCCACACCAAAAATATTAAAAGCAATATTTTCATGGATAAGGAAGCCTAACAAGGTAACCAAGAGATGAGAAACAAATTGGATGATAGATAATTGTTTTTAGTGTATTTTACAGCTGATTTAAGACATGGGTCAAAACCGACCCGTTAACATAAGAGATGGTAACAAAAAGCTAACACAAGGGGAAGGTTAAAGGGGAACATTATCACAATTTCAGTATTGTTAAAACCATTACAAATCAGTTCCCAGTGGCGTGTTATATTTTTCGAAGTTTTTTTCAAAATTTTACCCATCACGCAATATCCCTAAAAAAAGCTTCAAAGTGCCTGATTTTAACCACCCGTCCATTTTCCTGTGACGTCACATAGTGAAGCCAACACAAACAAACATGGCGGAAAGAACAGCAAGCTATAGCGACATTAGCTTGGATTCAGACTCGGATTTCAGCGGCTTAAGCGAGTCAACAGATTACGCATGTATTGAAACGGATGGTTGTAGTGTGTAGGCAGGTAGCGAAAACCAAATTGAAGAAGAAACTGAAGCTATTGAGCCATATCGGTTTGAACCGTATGCAAGCGAAACCGACGAAAACGACACGACAGACCGCGACACGGGAGAAAGCGAGGACGAATTCGGCGATCTAAACAACGATTGGTATGTGTTTGTTTGGCATTAAAGGAAACTAACAACTATGAACTAGGTTTACAGCATATGAAATACATTTGGCAACAACATGCACTTTGAGAGTGCAGACAGCCCAATTTTCATCAATTAATATATTCTGTAGACATACCCTCATGTCAGCAGGCCAGGGAAGCTAGGGTCGATATTCTTCTCTTGATCATCTTCGGGACGGTGTGAGCCAAGACATCCAGGGGGTTTAGCTCGCTCGTCTGCGGGAACAAACTGCCGCCATGGCTTGCCGTGCTTCCGAGGTCCTTTGTCCCTGAATTGCTCACACACTCCGGCAGATTCAATGGGGGTCTGGCGGCAGATTTCTTTGACTTTATGGTTGGAAATGCATCTGCTTTGAGTGTCGCAGGATATCCACACATTCTTGCCATCTCTGTCGTAGCATAGCTTTCGTCGGTAAAGTGTGCGGAACAAACGTCCAACTTCTTGCCACTTTGGCATCTTTGGGCCACTGGTGCAACTTGAATCCGTCCCTGTTGGTGTTGTTACACCCTCCGACAACACACCGACGAGGCATGATGTCTCCAAGGTACGGAAAACAGTCGAAAAAACGGAAAATAACAGAGCTGATTTGACTCGGTGTTTGAGAAAATGGCGGATTGCTTCCCGATGCGACGTCACATTGTGACGTCATCGCTCCGAGAGCGAATAATAGAAAGGCGTTTAATTCGCCAAAATTCACCCATTTAGAGTTCGTAAATCGGTTAAAAAAATATATGGTCTTTTTTCTGCAACATCAAGGTATATATTGACGCTTACATAGGTCTGGTGATAATGTTCCCCTTTAAGAGACTGACAAGAAGATATCTGTCAAATTTGAGAGACACAGGCAGGACTTACCAAGAATGTGAACATGGCCTTCCAAGCATTTTGAACACAACCCGTAGGGGGTGTCAAAAATGTAATTTACACGCTTATGGAAAAAAACTATTACCCTGGAGTAGTTTTGTAAAAATACGCCTCAAACACGAGAGACGGTCTTCGTGATACTCCAGCAAAAGTCATTATGACTCGAGAGGACCATGTCTTTGCTTTTTTGTGTGTTTTTGTGATGCCGCCGCAGGATAAAAGTGTGTCAATGTGCAGAGAACCGCAAATTGATGTCTCACAACAAAGCAATAGCAAAGTGACAGCAACTATAGCCATGCCTCTGTTCTGGCTGCTCAGTACAAATGTGGCTGAAGGGACAACATGGACAACACAAAACCACAGAATTATATATATGAAAAAAAAAATATCACAAATGAATTAAATAACAATACCAGTTTGCAACATAGATTAATGGAATCGCTCCAATTTGTTTTCTAGTTTAGTACATACTTGCCAACCTTGAGACCTCCAATTTCGGGGGGTGGGGGGTGGGTGCGGGGGGCGTGGTTGGGGCGGGGCGTGGTTGGGGGCGTGGTTAAGAGGGGAAGAGTATATTTACAGCTAGAATTCACCAAGTCAAGTATTTCATATATATATATATATATATATATATATATATATATGTATGTGTGGGAAAAAAATCACAAGACTATTTCATCTCTACAGGCCTGTTTCATGAGGGGGGGTACCCTCAATCGTCGGGAGATTTTAATGGGAGCATTCGCATACCATGGTTTATATAGGGCACAGAGTGGGTGGGTACAGGCTGGCCTAGGGGCGTGGTGATTGGCTCATGTGTTACCTAGGAGGTGTTTCCGTCTATGGCGGCATGTTGTTACAATTTCGCTGCGCTTGTTGAGGGATGACATGTCTGGACGGTAAATAATAAACAGTGTCTCTTTCAAGCATAGGTTGCATCTTTTATTACCACTATTGTAAGGTGTGCTGGATGCAAGAATTTGCCATGTTATTGAATATTCAACATTATTGTCTTTGAGGTACCAAATGGGTTTGCTGAGTTCTGTGGTATTTCGCAGGTTTTTGTTCCTGAAAGAAGCCTTGTGATTGTTCCATCTGGTTTTGAATTCTCCCTCGGTTAATCCTACATATGTGTCGGATGTGTTAATGTCCTTGCGTATTACCTTAGATTGGTAGACAACTGATGTTTGTAAGCACCCCCCGTTGAGAGGGCAATCAGGTTTCTTTCGACAATTACATCCTTTGTTGGTTTTGGAGTCGCTCTGTCTGAGGGCCGACGGCTCATTTGCAATTGTTTTGTTGTGGTTTGAGATGATTTGTCGTATATTGTTCATGCAGCTGTAGCTCAATTTAATGTTGTTCTTGTTGAATACTTTTCTTAGGATGTTGTCTTTGGGAAAGTGTTTGTCAATCAGATTGAGGAATTTGTGTCCAATGTTCGTTGAGACGTTTTTGCTGTATGGGGGGTTGTACCAGATGATGTCGTTCCGTTTTCTGTTCTTTTTTGGCTGGTTTCCTGGCGTGGGTTCATAGGTGAGGGTGAAATTGTATCCGCTTTCATCAAGGGCTTTTTGGTACGGGGGGGTTGCTTGGTCAAATTCAGCTTTGCTAGATGACAGCATCGATAGCCTTTTATTGATTCCGGTAGGTATTCTTTTCGTGGTGGTGGGTGTGTGGTTGCTGTCATGGTGCACGTATTGGAGTGTTGTGTTGGGTTTCGTGAATGGTTGGTAGCTGTTATTTCTCAGGTTGAAAGTGACGTCAAGGAAGTTGACGGTTTGCTTGTTGGCTTCAATCGTGATCCGTAGGCCGTTCTCTTTGAAAATTTGGCATATGCGCTTCTTGGTATTCTCGCTGCTCCTTGGCGAGGCGCGACACACTGCCAGTCCGTCATCACGGTAAATACCAAGGTTCAGATTGAGGCTAGCGAGCTGGGAGAGGAGGAAACTCCCAACGAGTTCACACGTTTCTGCTCCGTCAAAACTTCCCATAGTGACGTCAAATGTTGCATTGTTCTTTTTTTGCCATGGTGTACTGTTGTGGATGAGAATGGAGTTTTTTGTGTGGATGATGATGTTTCTTTCGTTGCCTGTGATTGAGTCGTAGTCTGAGGCGAAGTCTAGTGCTTGAGTCAGTAGGTCTTGCGTGATGGAAGGGTAAAATTCCTCGATATCAAAGGAGATAAAGTTGTGCTGTTGTTTGTCTTGGATGTTGTTGAACCATTTGATTACTGCTGCTGTATTTCTCCATTGGTTGAGTGGTGTTTTGTCCTTGATTTTTGTGTTGACTCTGTCCAGGATTATTTTGCTGATTTTTCCTATTTCAGATTTAGTTGGGTTTATTAGTCGGCATGTTGGGTTATTTGCAAAGTTGGGTTTGTGGTCCTTCAATGTGATGAAGGCTTCCTTGTTGGCTGTGGCGTCCACCCTGTCCTCAATGTCCAGTTCAGCCGCGATCCTTTTATTTTCCAGGTGGATGTTCTGTAAGGTGTTGGGTTGCGCTTTTTTGTATGATTTGGTGATGCTTCTGTCCAGTAAGGTGTGGTGTTCTGGTATGTCCATTCTGTAGAAGTTTGTGGTTTTATCGGCAGCTATGATGAGGTTGTTTACTTTCTTGATGCGCTCCTTGTCATTTTTCAGCTTGGTGAGGAGTGGGTTGCGGATTGGCTTGAATTTGACTGATTGTATCATTTTGAGCATGTCGTTCTCAAAATCCTTTAGTTCCTCAGCTGTGGGTGGGTTCTTGGTAGATTTGAATCCGTAAGTTTCCTTTTGCATTCCTTTTGTTTCAGGGTGGAGGAAAAAATGTGCTTTCCACCGCATCCTTCTTAGGAAGTGTTCCGTCTTTTCTATGAGCCTTAGCTTGTAGTCATTCTGCGCGGGGATATATATATATATATATATATATATATATATATATATATATATATATATATATATATATATATATATATATATATATATATATATATATATATATATATCTATATCCCCGCGACCCCGAAGGGAATAAGCGGTAGAAAATGGATGGATGGATGGATGGATGGATATATATATATATATATATATATATATATAAGAAATAATTGACTTTCAGTGAATTCTAGCTATATATATATATATATATATATATATATAAATAAAAGAAATACTTGAATTTCAGTGTTCATTTATTTACACATATACACACACATAACACTCATCTACTCATTGTTGAGTTAAGGGTTGAATTGTCCATCCTTGTTCTATTCTCTGTCACTATTTTTCTAACCATGCTGAACACCCTCTCTGATGATGCATTGATGTGTGGCACGCACAAAAGTGCTTTCATCAAATGCACTAGATGGCAGTATTGTCCTGTTTAAGAGTGTCACAACATTGCTGTTTACGGCAGACGGACTGCTTTACTGTAGACGTTCTTTATATTGTGGGAAAGCGGACTCAGGTCCGCATGGAGCTGGAGGGGGCGTGGCCTCCAGCTCCGCCTGAATTTCGGGAGATTTTCGGGAGAAAATTTGTCCCGGGAGGTTTTCGGGAGAGGCGCTGAATTTCGGGAGTCTCCCGGAAAATCAGGGAGGGTTGGCAAGTATGGTTTAGTAACTTATTGCTAAGCACACTTTGTAGAACACGATCATTTGTCAATCACTCTATCATGACCGAACACACAACTTGTGTTTTCATATTTAGTAATTGTCCAGCACCGGGGCCATTTGCGGCCCGCAGCATATGTTAACGGCCCACTGCAGCTTCTAAAAATACAACTACAAAAAACACATGCAAAGTATGGAATGAAAGCATTTATGTGTAAAGCAGTGACGTGCAGTCACTAGAGAAAGAAAAAAAATGTAAAAATAAAAAAAATAAAAAAATGTTATATGTATCCAGTGATTATACTATAAAGTTATTTTCCATTTAACTTCACCAGTTTTAGATTATTTTTATTCAAAATCGCTGAATTTTCACATTTGCCGATCAAATACTGAGAAGAGACGGTGCGGTGAACAGCAGCCAGTTGAGGCACGTCACTCAGTGCCGCAACATGGATTGCGCAATGACTCGGCTAACTGCTGGCCTGCTGTGCAGTGAGACTGTATTGCTATATGAATTATATTATACATTTCCATAGTTTAGTTAGCTGAGGTATATAATGTACAGTGTATTTTGTCAACAACTGTATGTGTGTAACGTATTTCTTGTGCTGAGCGATCATAAAACGGCTGCAAAAGACGCACTGGCTGAGGCTCCAGTAGCCCCGCCTCCTGCACCCCCGCCGTAGAATTGTTATATCAACTAAAGCCCACACTTAAACTTTCCACGTGCAAGATTGAATCTATTTAAAAAAATTATTTCATAAGAAGCCAAAAAGTGCAAAAACAATAATGTTGGTGTTGGAGGAGTTGTGAATGACTGCAGGGACACAACATTAGATACACCTGCAGACTGCAGGTGTACCTAATTCACAACTCCTCCAACACGAACATTATTGTTTTTGCACTTTTTGGCTTCTTATTAAATAACTTTTGTAACCTATTTTCATGGGCTTTCCTCTTTGTGATGTTAAGTTCCTGTTATGCACAGTATATGCCTTGAGCTCTTATTTTGAAGGCGCTAAGAGCGGAAGTGATGTCACGTTGCGGAGGTTTTTGAAAGAAGGTAAATAAAGTGGTCCTCGTGTAAACTGGAGCCTCCGTGTTTGTTATTTTGTAGTTTCATACAGTATAGGCGACATTTATAAACCCTCGGTTACACTTTTTTAAATAGATTCAATCTTGCACGTGGAAAGTTTAAGTGAGGGCTTTAGTTGCGGCGCATGGACTTAATTTCTAAGTAAAGGTAAGACCATAATAACGTTTTTTTTCATTAAATGTGCTTTTTTGTGTGCTACAGTTTGTATGTGTAAAGTTAAAGTTAAGTTAAAGTAGCAATGATTGTCACACACACACTAGGTGTAATGACATTTGTCCTCTGCATTTGACCCATCCCCTTGATCACCCCCTGGGAGGTGAGGGGAGCAGTGGGCAGCAGCGACGCCACGCCAGGGAATAATTTTTGGTGATTTAACCCCCAATTCCAACCTTTGATGCTGAGTGCCAAGCAGGGAAGAATGCTGGTATGAGCTTTTAAACATAACCCGTTAACTGCTGCCAATCAAATGGTGAATAAGATACTCTTTAGGGTTCATATGTTTGTAAATCTGACTGTGATGAAGTCAGTGCCTCACCAGCCATCAACCTCACCGCACGTCACTGGTGTAATGTCATTTGAAATGCTGGTGCTAAAAATTAGCGATGCAGAATGTTTTTGTTTTTTTCAAACCGATAGAGATAACTTCCAACTTCTCAAGAACAATACCGATAACCGATTATTTTATCCATCCATCCATCCATCCATCCATCCATCTTCTTCCGCTTATCCGAGGTCGGGTCGCGGGGGCAGCAGCCTAAGCAGGGAAGCCCAGACTTCCCTCTCCCCAGCCACTTTGTCCAGCTCTTCCCGGGGGATCCCGAGGCGTTCCCAGGCCAGCCGGGAGACATAGTCTTCCCAACGTGTCCTGGGTCTTCCCCGCGGCCTCCTACCGGTCGGACGTGCCCTAAACACCTCCCTAGGGACGCGTTCGGGTGGCATTCTGACCAGATGCCCGAACCACCTCATCTGGCTCCTCTCCATGTGGAGGAGCAGCGGCTTTACTTTGAGCTCCCCCCGGATGACAGAGCTTCTCACCCTATCTCTATGGGAGAGCCCCGCCACCCGGCGGAGGAAACTCATTTCGGCCGCTTGTACCCGTGATCTTGTCCTTTCGGTCATAACCCAAAGCTCATGACCATAGGTGAGAATGGGAACGTAGATCGACCGGTAAATTGAGAGCTTTGCCTTCCGGCTCAGCTCCTTCTTCACCACAACGGATCGATACAGCGTCCGCATTACTGAAGACGCCGCACCGATCCGCCTGTCGATCTCACCATCCACTCTTCCCTCACTCGTGAACAAGACTCCCAGGTACTTGAACTCCTCCACTTGGGGCAAGATCTCCTCCCCAACCCGGAGATGGCACTCCACCCTTTTCTGGGCGAGAACCATGGACTCGGACTTGGAGGTGCTGATTCTCATCCCAGTCGCTTCACACTCGGCTGCGAACCGATCCAGTGAGAGCTGAAGATCCTGGCCAGATGAAGCCATCAGGACCACATCATCTGCAAAAAGCAGAGACCTAATCCTGCAGCCACCAAACCATTTTATCCATATCTATTATTTTTTTAAATACCTTTTTATTAAATTTTATGTCTAAAATTGTATATTTAACCATAGTTTGTGCACACCTGTCATTGCCGCAGGCTTTTGGGGAGCTTCTTCAGCAACAGGTCTCTTCTTGGCTTTTAAAACGCTGTCGTAGCCATGCTGGCGTTTCAGGTTGCTGATGAGGTTTGATGTGTTGAAGCACAATGGGTTGTTTTTTTTAAATAGTTTGCAAAATGTCTTTCTCAGAAACACTGAAGAAGTCCCAAATGGTCGACACCATGTTTGTTTACAATCATGTCAGGAGAAGTTTACCTTTGTTTGTTTTTTAAATCAGTTACCAAGGTTTTATCAGTGGGAGATCATAAGTCCTAACCACGGCATGATCATTGTCTGCCTGATATTTATCATGCATCCCTACTAGAGATGCGCGGTTTGCGGACACAACCGCGGAGTCCGCGGATTATCCGCGGGTCGGGCGGTTGAAATAAAAAAAAATTAGATTTTATCCGCGGGTCGGGTCGGGCGGTTGAAAAAAAAAAAAAAAAAGATTTTAAATAGATTCAGGCGGGTGGCAGTTAAACCAATTCGGAAATATATATACATAGTTAAATGTTGTTACCCACATACGAAAAACAAGCAGGCACCTGCAGCATATGCCACAACAGAAGAAGAAAAAAAAAAGAGATGGCAGCAAACGTGGTACGCGACAAACTAAAAAAGGGAATACTAAAGACCAGAGGACAAAAAGGCCAGAAAAGTTCAGCGTGGACTCGTTTTTATGAGGTTGTAAATCAGGATGATAGTAATGCTGGCTACGTGATTTGCAAGAGCTGCGACGCTGTTTATGTCTACGACAGTCACAAAACCGGGACATCTAACATGGCGCATCACATTTGTGCAAAACCCCGAATCTCCACAAACACCCTGAGCATGAGCAGTTTCGTCCGCCGTGGTCCCAGAAGAGTGCCACAGGATGTTAAAACAAGATAGAACGCAGCTGCCTGCAGCAGTTTGAGTGGCGCGAGCGCGCTTGGAGGTGCGCTCAGCGCGGCTCCCAGATGATTGCGCACTGGTGTGCGTCTGGGCCGCGACAGCGTGGCACGCATTGAATGTCTCTGCTGCATTGGATCAGTCTCCTTTCTTTAACAGGCAAAAGCTTTATTTATAACCTCATTAATGCCTTGCATCGTCTATATTAGATATATAACAACGGGCGGGTGCGGGCAGGTGCGGTTTTGATTAAATGTTAGTTCGGGTGGATGCGGATGGTTGACGACTTTTGTGATGCGGTTGCGGATGAAATAATTGCCTATCCGCGCATCTCTAATCCCTACTCATATCACAAAGCTGACATACAAAAAATAATCCATGCATTGCTTTGACATTTCAATACATCAAACAAACCCTACATTCTTTGATTATTCAGTGTGTGGCCTTCAGTGGAAAAAGTTTGGACTCCCCTACTCTAATATATTTGTGGACCATTTACACTACTGTCTGCTTGTTCTCTTACTTTCTGCTTGTCCTTGTCTTAGCTTTACTCGTCTCATGTTGGCAGAGCTCCGGGAAGCGAGCCAGCAAGAGTATCAGCCTGTGTGATCATCTGGGGGTCTTTTAGGAAGGAGTCGCAGTTTGATCAATAATGTATTCATTAACCATTTGACCGGCCACGATAAAGTTATGTATTCGTTGAACACTTTCTCGGGCCGTTAACCAGGTGAGTCTGCAATTCTGTGCGCCACATTTCACGAGTAGTTAAGCCTGATTTTGATTTCATGTCAAAAATCGCAGCCCCCTCCGGGCGGTGTGGGGCCAGTAGGCCAGTTTTGCTTTTTGCTGTCTTTGCAAACTGTTTCAACCCTTTTAATCCTAGCACTCTCACTTCCAGGATTAAGAGATTTGTACTCCCCGAGCTGTTTTGCATGCAGTGACAAAAGGGGGCATTATAGCGTCGATCGACCCAAAATGAACTCAATTTGTCTATTTCAGGATACTTTATTGGACATATGTAAACTACCCTGTTTTGTTTTGCACCACTGTAGCTTTCCTGTTATTGTGTTTCAAGTATTTGATTGATTCATTCATTCTTTCATTCTCTAGTGCATACTCAGTTCAAGGGCATGTTTGAAATGGAGCCTATATCTGATGAAAATGGGTAACAGTAGGGGTACACTCCAGACCGGTTGCCAGTCAATCAGAAAGCACATACACAAACAATTCACACTCATATGAATACCTATTGACAACTTAAGTCTCCAATTAGCCTAACATGCATGTTTTACAAAACCTGAGTACCCGAAGTAAACCCATGGGGAGAACTGCAAACTCCACATTGAGAGTTCCCAACCTGATTCGTACTGAGAACCACCTAAAGTGCATCTGGAAAGTATTCACAGCGCTTCACCTTTTCCAAATTTGTTGTTACAGCCTTATTCTAAAATGGAATAAATGTATTTATGTCCTCAAATACACCATAATGACAATGTAAAAAAAAAATGTTCTTTTTAAATATAGAAAACTCCGAAATCACCCATGTACATAAGTATTCAGAGCCTTTGCCATGAAGCTCAAAAGTGTGGCCAGGTAAATCGTGGTTTAACTCATCATACTTGATGTTCCTACAGCTTAATTGAACACTGTCTGTGGTAAATTGAGTTGGTTGGACAGGATTTGGAAAGAAACACAATGGTCTATATACAGGTAAAAGCCAGTAAATTAGAATATTTTGAAAAACTTGATTTATTTCAGTAATTGCATTCAAAAGGTGTAACTTGTACATTATATTTATTCATTGCACACAGACTGATGCATTCAAATGTTTATTTCATTTAATTTTGATGATTTGAAGTGGCAACAAATGAAAATCCAAAATTCCGTGTGTCACAAAATTAGAATATTACTTAAGGCTAATACAAAAAAGGGATTTTTAGAAATGTTGGCCAACTGAAAAGTATGAAAATGAAAAATATGAGCATGTACAATACTCAATACTTGGTTGGAGCTCCTTTTGCCTCAATTACTGCGTTAATGCGGCGTGGCATGGAGTCGATGAGTTTCTGGCACTGCTCAGGTGTTATGAGAGCCCAGGTTGCTCTGATAGTGGCCTTCAACTCTTCTGCGTTTTTGGGTCTGGCATTCTGCATCTTCCTTTTCACAATACCCCACATATTTTATATGGGGCTAAGGCCAGGGGAGTTGGCGGGCCAATTTAGAACAGAAATACCATGGTCCGTAAACCAGGCACGGGTAGATTTTGCGCTGTGTGCAGGCGCCAAGTCCTGTTGGAACTTGAAATCTCCATCTCCATAGAGCAGGTCAGCAGCAGGAAGCATGAAGTGCTCTAAAACTTGCTGGTAGACGGCTGCGTTGACCCTGGATCTCAGGAAACAGAGTGGACCGACATCAGCAGATGACATGGCACCCCAAACCATCACTGATGGTGGAAACTTTACACTAGACTTCAGGCAACGTGGATCCTGTACCTCTCCTGTCTTCCTCCAGACTCTGGGACCTCGATTTCCAAAGGAAATGCAAAATTTGCTTTCGTCAGAAAACATGACTTTGGACCACTCAGCAGCAGTCCAGCTGGTGTCGGTCCACTCTGTTTCCTGAGATCCAGGGTCAACGCAGCCGTCTACCAGCAAGTTTTAGAGCACTTCATGCTTCCTGCTGCTGACCTGCTCTATGGAGATGGAGATTTCAAGTTCCAACAGGACTTGGCGCCTGCACACATCGCAAAATCTACCCGTACCTGGTTTACAGACCATGGTATTTCTGTTCTAAATTGGCCCGCCAACTCCCCTGACCTTAGCCCCATAGAAAATCTGTGGGGTATTGTGAAAAGGAAGATGCAGAATGCCAGACCCAAAAACGCAGAAGAGTTGAAGGCCACTATCAGAGCAACCTGGGCTCTCATAACACCTGAGCAGTGCCAGAAACTCATCGACTCCATGCCACGCCGCATTAACGCAGTAATTGAGGCAAAAGGAGCTCCAACCAAGTATTGAGTATTGTACATGCTCATATTTTTCATTTTCATACTTTTCAGTTGTCCAACATTTCTAAAAATCCCTTTTTTGTATTAGCCTTACACAATATTCTAATTTTGTGACACGGAATTTTGGATTTTCATTTGTTGCCATTTCAAATCATCAAAATTAAATGAAATAAACATTTGAATGCATCAGTCTGTGTGCAATGAATAAATATAATGTACAAGTTACACCTTTTGAATGCAATTACTGAAATAAATCAAGTTTTCAAAATATTCAAATTTACTGGCTTTTACCTGTATAAGGTCTCACACTTGACAGTGGATGGCAGACCACAAACCAAGAATTAAGTCAAAGGAATTGTCTGTAGACGTCCCAGAAAGGATTGTCTTGAGGCACAAATCTGGGGAAGGGTACAACAAATATCTGCGGACTTGATTGTCCCAATGAGAACAGTGGCTTCCATCATCCATTAATGGAAGAAGTTTGAAACCACCAGGACTCTTCTTAGAGCTGCACGACCATCTAAACTGAGCGATCAGGGGAAAAGGGCCATAGTCAGGGAGTTGACCAAGAACCCGATGGTCATTCTGTCAGAGCTACAGTATTCCTCTGTGGAGAGAGGAAAACTTCACTGAATGACAACCATTTCTGCAGCAATCCACCAATCAGGTATGTATGGTTGAGTTGCCAGACAGAAGCCATTCCTTTGTAAAATGTTGCCAAAATGCACCTAAAAGACTATCAGACTATGAGAAACAAAATTCTCTGTTCTGATTAGACGAAGATTGAGCTCTTTGGTGTCAATGCCAGGTTTCGAATTGGAGGAAATCAGGCACCATGGAAGCATGGTGGTGGCAGCATGGGTATTGGTATGTTTTTCAGCGGACGAAACTAGGAAACTAGTCAGGATAGAGAAAAAATGTATGTAGGGGGACGTCCTGGATGGAAACCTTTTCCAGAGCGCTCTTGAACTTAGATTAGGGCAATGGTTCATCTTTCAGCAGGACAGTAACCTTAAACACACAGCCAATATATTAAAGGATTGGCTTCAGGACAACTCTGTAAATGTTCTTGAGTAGCCCAGCCAGAGCCCAGACTTGAATCCGATGGAACATTTCTGGAGAGATCTAAAAATAGCAGCGCACAGCCACTGCCCAACCAACTTGAAGGAGCTTGAGAAATGCAGCAAAGAGGAATGGGAGAATCTGCCCAAAGATAAGTCTGCCAAGCTTTTGGCATTTTATTCAAAAGGACTTGAGGATGTAATTGCTGCCAAAGGTGCATCAACAAAGTATTGAGTAAAGGTAGTTCATAATTGTGATTTCTTATTTTTTTTTATTTTAATACATTTGCAAAAAAATCCACCAAAAAATGTTTTAACATTGTCATTAGAAGGTATTCTGTGTAGAATTATGAGACAAATTGTCCCAACTGCCTAGCCGGAGTAGAACCCCAAGGCAGAGCCAAAACTAAATAAGAATAATGACGAAAAGAGCACTCAAAAAGGAGTGAGCATAAACTCAGAATCCACACTTAAAGTGTGAGGAACACTTAAGGTGTGAGAGGTAACCATTAACTCGACACAGCAACGCTGGGACTGAGTTACATGGACCGAGGAGCATGAGTAGAGGCAAAGTAGAGGAGATGTACACGACTGGAAGGATGAATCATCAGGAAATCTACTGGGGCCGAGTGAAGGTACTGGAGAGCTTAAGTAGCCAGGAGGAGATGAGCATCAGGTGTGTGTGGGAGTGGCAACGCCCTGTGACCCAGAAACCAGGCATGGCAACAAAAAGATAGATGGCAGCTCTTGACACAAGAACAAAATATAAAGTAAAATATAGGTATCACCTTGATTAGATAACTGGGGAATACATTAGGAATACATTTTGTCAATACCCGATGTCCAGGTCATGTCTTGTTTTGTGTTTCGATTATTTGCAGTTCAGTATTCGATATTGTATTCTTGTTGCTGATTAGACACTTCTGTTTGTTTTGTCATTAGTGTCCTTACCTGATCCTTCCTCTAATTACTCCCCTTTATATTCTGATTCCTAATGTAAGTTTATTTTGCTAACGACTCGCTACTACCCTCATACTTGTTCTTTGTTAAGCTTTGCCGTAGCTTCCAGTAGCAGCCGCACGTTTATTTTTTGTGGTTTTGCCTTCGTCATTAGAAAGAAAAAATAATCTTACCTGCACCGTGAAAACGCAACCCTTGCAGCTATGCGCCCCTGTGGTCGCAACAGATTGATCTAGCCTAAAGAAATGTTTCTCACGATGAAGGACAATAACAATATCCTAATGGAGCTGAGGCCAGACACACAGCAGCCGCAGGGGTCCTCTGTAGTACGTGGATGAAGAGGACACTTATGAGGGTATCTCTTCCGAGGCGATTAAAGCATGTGGTCGATTGATGGCGAAGGTGACTGAGTCAGAGAGCCGCGCGCTCATCGGCTTTACCAGCATGCCCCAACGTGCATCTGCTCCTCTTCAGTCACACGCACAAGACCGGTATGTTAGGGTTATGCAGTCCGGACAAGAGGCTAGCCGGTCGCGATTCAATGACGCCACACCGATGCGCTCAGAGCCCGCAAGTCCAAGCCAGGCACGCCCAAGCAGCCAGACCAGCTGTGCAGCCAGCTACGTTTCCAGCTTTCATGGCAGCTGTGCAGCGAGCTCTTTCAGAGCTCTGACGACATTGCTAGCTCTTCCATTGGCTCCTACGCCGTTGCGAACTCTGCTTCCAGTGGGTCTGCTCCTCGCCGGCAGTTCTATGCTCAGCGAGACCACAGCCAGTTCTACGCCCAGCAAGGCCGGCATCTCCTGCAAGGCCGATTCCTCCAGTGAATCTGATGCCACTAGCTCCTCCCGTGAATCTGATGCCACTAGCTTCTCCCGTTAATCTGATGCCACCAGCTTCTCCAGTGGGTTTGACGCCGCTTTCAGCCTCGCCTCCGGTGGGTGACGCCTCCAGCTCATCTGTCACTGAAGCAACCTTTAGCTCACCGGCTACAGAGGAGCTCACGTTCATTCTTCTTGTTGGCCACAATTGTGGCCAGTCCATGGATGCTGCTCGCGCCGTCAGCGGCCATGCCAAGGACTTGGGCGTGGGCCACAATCGCTGCTGAGGAATATTCCCGGCCTCATCCACTCTTTGTCGCCCAAGTATGTGACCAGTTCATGGACACCCTCTGCGCCATCAGTAGCGACGCCTCGTACTTGGAGCTCTGCAGTTGCTGAAGCTTTGTTTCGTCCCTCGTTCGCCTCCTTGTTGTTCCACTTGCCACCGCCACCACTTGACTCGTCTTCGGTGGCTTTGGCCACCAACTCCTCCATCTACCCTCCATGTGACTTTGAGCTTGTTTTGTTCTTAGGGCATCTAAAATCTGGTCCTCAAGGGGGGAGTACTGTCATGAACCGATGTCCAGGGTCATATCTTGTTTTGTGTTTTGGTTATTATTTGCGGTTTAGTGTTCTATTCTGTCCTCAACGCTCCTTCCTGCTTACTTTTCTTGTTGCGAGGCAACTAAACAGAAACTCATGTTTCTGTTTAGTCATTAGTGTCCTCACCTGTGGCTGCCTCTAATCACTCCTCTTTATATTCTGTTGTTACCCAGCCTAAGTCGCTGGATCAATGCTCGCTACACGCGACAAGTTCATTTGCCACTCTCTGTTTCCCAATGTAATTTTATTTAGCTTGCTACTCCCTACTACTCTCATGCTAGTTCTTTGTTATAAGCTTTGCCGTAGCTCCCAGTGCTTTATCTTTTGTAGTATTGCCTTTGTCATTAGAAACCAAATATTCATATCAACTGCATGCACACTGTCCATGCCGCTTCCTGCTCATCCCTCCGCATCCGTGAGAACGCAACCCTCGTAGCTATGCAACCTTACGATTGCAAGAAATCTCTGCTGTAAAATAACTAGCAAGATTCTATGAGTAAATACAGAATATGCAATAGATCCCATTTATTTAAAGGCCTACTGAAATGCGATTTTCTTCTTTAAACGGGGATAGCAGGTCCATTCTATGTGTCATACTTGATAATTTCGCGATATTGCCATATTTTTGCTGAAAGGATTTAGTAGAGAACATCGACGATAAAGTTCGCAGCTTTTGGTCGCTGATAAAAAAGCCTTGCCTGTACCGGAAGTAGCAGACGAGTAGCGTGACGTCACAGGTTGTGGAGCTCCTCGCATCCGCACATTGTTTACAATCATGGCCACCAGCAGCGAGAGCGATCCGGACCCATTAATTTGAGCGAGGATGAAAGATTTGTGGATGAGGAAAGTGAGAGTGAAGGACTACAGGGCAGTGGGAGCGATTCAGATAGGGAAGATGCTGTGAGAGGCGGGTGGGACCTGATATTCAGCTGGGAATGACTAAAACAGTAAATAAACACAAGACATATATATACTCTATTAGCCACAACACAACCAGGCTTATATTTAAGATGCCACATATTAATCCCGCATAACAAACACCTCCCCCCTACCGTCCATATAACCCGCCAATACAACTCAAACACCTGCACAACACACTCAATCCCACAGCCCAAAGTACCGTTCACCTCCCCAAAGTTCATACAGCACATATATTTCCCCAAAGTTACGTACGTGACATGCACATAGCGGCACGCACATACGGGCAAGCGATCAAATGTTTGGAAACCGCAGCTGCATGCGTACTCACGGTACCGCGTCTGCATATCCAACTCAAAGTCCTACTGGTAAGAGTCTCTGTTGTCCCAGTTCTCCACAGGCCAATGGTAAAGCTTGACTGTCATTTCCGGTAATGTAAACAATGAAACACCGGCTGTGTTTGTGTTGTTGCTGCCGTCGGCCGCAATACACCGCTTCCCACCTACAGCTTTCTTCTTTGCTGTCTCCATTGTTCATTGAACAAATTGCAAAAGATTCACCAACACAGATGTCCAGAATACTGTGGAATTTTGCGATGAAACAGACTACTTAATAGCTGGCCACCATGCTGTCTCAAAATGTCCTCTACAATCCATGACGTCACACGCAGATGTCATCATACCGAGACGTTTTCAGCAGGATATTTCGTGCAAAATTTAAAATATGTAAAATATACGCCTTAAAGGATACATGTATTCAGGCTAAATAATAGCACACACTGTGGTTCTCAAATTTTGCTTCTTTCATGTACCATGTAGAATGGCCTGGAAGTGCAAAATAATACTACTACCGTAACCATGTGAACTATATACCGTATTTTCCAGACCGTAGGGCAAACCGGATTATAAGGCGCACTGCCGATGAATGGTCTATTTTTGATATTTTTTCAAATATTATGCGCACCGGAGTATAGGGCGCATTAAACGATTCATATTATTATGATTTTTTTCTGAATGTAAAACACTTCCTTGTGGTCTACATAACATGTAATAGTGGTTCTTTGGTCAAAATGTTGCATAGATGATGTTTTACAGTTCAATTTCAAGCCGCTTTCTGACAGTCGCTTCCGGATGCGCCATTTTGTGGGCGGTCTTATTTACGTGGCTCACCTTCGACAGCGTCTTCTCCCCATCATCTTTGTTGTAGCGGTGTAGCGTGCAAGGACGGGAGTGGAAGAAGTGTCAAAAGATGGAGCTAACTGTTTTAATGACATTCACACTTTACTTCAGTCAATAACGGAGCAGCATCTCCTCATCCAGAAACAACAACACCGCAAATGTGTCCCGTGAAAAAACGTCCGACCGGAAGTCTAATAACTAAAGTTCCTTGGGTGAATAATGTAAACTCACTACACCGGTATGTTTTAGCGCTTTCATGGCGAGTTTACTGACAGATATAAGTAAGAACTTTACACTACTTTATATTAGAAATGGCAACAGTGGAGGATGAATGTACCATAACAAGAAGATAGAGAAAAAGAAGAAGCTTATCGACTAGGTCGTCGGTGCGGACATGCGCAATTTTTCAGGATTTATGCAGATACCAAATACAGATCAGCAGGTAACAGAAGGTAAGAAAAGTTGATTTTTCATAATATTGCAAAACAAAACGCCAGATAATGTCTTACCTTATACACACACCATAATAATACTCATAGGTTTAATGCGCTGACAATCGTTCAAGCAGTGCAGCTTCATAGCTTACCAAATTCGTACGGAAACATTTTGATAGATTTTGGAGTGCCGTGTGTGACGTTCTATATTTTCAATGGAACATTTAAAATGTCGGTGTTGTTTACTTGAGACATATTGCCATCGTAGTGGCAATATACACTTATCTCTTATGTTTGACTGCCATCTACTGGTCACACTTATCATTACGCCATGTACCAAATAAAATAGCTTTGAGGTGGGTAAGCGCAACCAAACTTATTCCTTACATTAGGTGCACCGGGTTATAAGGCACACTGTCAAGTTTTAAGAAAAAAAAAATTCCTTATAGTCCGGAAAATACGGTACTGTTTCTCTTGTTTTGAGTTATTTGATCGTGCCCTTCCATAGTTTTGATACGGATATTCTTCTCATATAGTACAGTGCAAACTAAAACCACCATAATAAACATCTCCTTAATGTTTGGATCTTATCATATTGTGCAGGTGTATTTACCGTTGGAGCTGGTGAATGTCTCTACCGATATACTGTAGATATTAGTGCTATCAGATTATTGACAGATTGGAATGTTGATTAATAGTTATTAAATTCCTTGCTTAAATATTATAAAGTAACTTTAAAAAAAGACCTCAATATTTGGTCACAAATGTAATTTTACTGTCAGAATGCAATAAAGGAACATTGTTCAAATGTTTTACTTGAATCCACATCATTTACAGTAATTGCTGAAAACCTGTAAAAAGTTTTATCTAAAGTCCTGTTGGACTTTGCCAGTCCATCCATCCATCCATCCATCCATCTTCTTCCGCTTATCCGAGGTCGGGTCGCGGGGGCAGCAGCCTAAGCAGGGAAGCCCAGACTTCCCTCTGCCCAGCCACTTCGTCCAGCTCTTCCCGGGGGATCCCGAGGCGTTCCCAGGCCAGCCGGGAGACATAATCTTCCCAACGTGTCCTGGGTCTTCCCCGTGGCCTCCTACCGGTCGGACGTGCCCTAAACACCTCCCGAGGGAGGCGATCGGGTGGCATCCTGACCAGATGCTCGAACCACCTCATCTGGCTCCTCTCGATGTGGAGGAGCAGCGGCTTTACTTTGAGCTCCCCGCGGATGACAGAGCTTCTCACCCTATCTCTAAGGGAGAGCCCTGCCACCCGGCAGAGGAAACTCATTTCGGCCGCTTGTACCCGTGATCTTGTCCTTTCGGTCATAACCCAAAGCTCGTGACCATAGGTGAGGATGGGAACGTGGATCGACCGGTAAATTGAGAGCTTTGCCTTCCGGCTCAGCTCCTTCTTCACCACAACGGATCGATACAGCGTCCGCATTACTGAAGATGCCGCACCGATCCGCCTGTCGATCTCACGATCCACTCTTCCCTCACTCGTGAACAAGACTCCGAGGTACTTGAACTCCTCCACTTGGGGCAGGGTCTCCTCCCCAACCCGGAGATGGCACTCCACCCTTTTCTGGGCGAGAACCATGGACTCGGACTTGGAGGTGCTGATTCTCATCCCAGTCGCTTCACACTCGGCTGCGAACCGATCCAGCGAGAGCTGAAGATCCTGGCCAGATGAAGCCATCAGGACCACATCATCTGCAAAAAGCAGAGACCTAATCCTGCAGCCACCAAACCAGATCCCCTCAACGTCTTGACTGCGCCTAGAAATTCTGTCCATAAAAGTTATGAACAGAATGGGTGACAAAGGGCAGCCTTGGCAGAGTCCAACCCTCACTGGAAACGTGTCCGACTTACTGCCGGCAATGCGGACCAAGCTCTGACACTGATCATACAGGGAGCGGACCGCCAAAATCAGACAGTCCGATACCCCATACTCTCTGAGCACTCCCCACAGGACTTCTCGAGGGACACGGTCGAATGCCTTCTCCAAGTCCACAAAGCACATGTAGACTGGTTGGTCAAACTCCCATGTACCCTCAAGGACCCTGCCCAGAGTATAGACCTGGTCCACAGTTCCACGACCAGGACGAAAACCACACTGTTCCTCCTGAATCCGAGGTTCGACTATCCGGCGTAGCCTCCTCTCCAGTACACCTGAATAGACCTTACCGGGAAGGCTGAGGAGTGTGATCCCACGATAGTTAGAACACACCCTCCGGTTCCCCTTCTTAAAGAGAGGAACCACCACCCCGGTCTGCCAATCCAGAGGTACCGCCCCCGATGTCCACGCGATGCTGCAGAAAGCACACCAATCGTTGTCTCCTCATTCATCTTTGCACAGACGTATGCATTAACCTGATCGCAATTTTTTATTTAGAAAAGTATCGAAGAGTAACGAAAAGTATCTAAATACATTTTCGACCAAAATTTTGGTATGGGGACAACACTATCAGAGACACAGTTACCAATTTCAACAAAATATGTCCTGTGATCGAGATAGGACTTGAACCAGATAAGAACAAAACTGGATATTAGAATTTTCTAACCTCTGTATTAAGACAATATGGTCAACTGTGTCAAAAGCTGTGCTCAGGTCCGGCAGAACCAAGACTGAGACTTTTCCTGCGTCTGTGTTTTCAGGCGGATATCATTTGTCACCTTGATCAGAGCTGCTTAAGTGCTGTGGTGGGGCCTAAAGCCTGATTGGGAAGTATTAAACTCATTGTTATCAAGGAGAAAGTCACTAAGCTGTATACAACTTTTTCTAGGAGATTCATGACATAAATCAACACTTTAACTGTGACAGATCTAATGAATAAACAGCGACACCTAAATTAATGAGCACCTTGCTTACAACACGAGTATCGCAAATCAGCTCCGCCAATTTAAATGAATTAAAATCCATTTAATTTGTGCTTGGCCCTGCCTACACAAAGGTTTTTGAGTGACGGAGCGCAGAGGTCAGAATTGACGAGGGATATGTATCAATCAATCAATCAATGTTTATTTATATAGCCCTAAATCACAAGTGTCTCAAAGGGCTGCACGAGCCACAACAACATCATCGGTTCAGATCCCACATCGGGGCAAGGAAAAACTCAACCCAGTGAGATGACAATGGGAAACCTTGGAGTGGACCGCAGATGTGGGAACCCTCCCCCAAGAGGGACCGGTGCAATGGACGTCGAGTGGATCTAGCATAATAGTGAGAGTCCAGTCCATAGTGGATCTAACATAATAGTAAGAGTCCAGTCCATAGTGAATCTAACATAATAGTGTAAGAGTCCAGTCCATAGTGGATCTAACATAATAGTGTGAGAGTCCAGTCCATCGTGGATCTAACATAATAGTGTGAGAGTCCAGTCCATAGTGGATCTAACATAATAGTGAGAGTCCAGTCCATAGTGGATCTAACATAATAGTGAGAGTCCAGTCCATAGTGGATCTAACATAATAGTGAGAGTCCAGTCCATAGTGGATCTAACATAATAGTTTGAGTCCAGTCCATAGTGGATCTAACATAATAGTGAGAGAGTCCAGTCCATAGTGGATCTAACATAATAGTGTGAGAGTCCAGTCCATAGTGGATCTAACATTATAGTGAGAGTCCAGTCCATAGTGGATCTAACATAATAGTGTGAGAGTCCAGTCCATAGTGGATCTAACATAATAGTGTGAGAGTCCAGTTCATAGTGGATCTAACATAATAGTGAGAGTCCAGTCCATAGTGGATCTAACATAATAGTGAGAGTCCAGTCCATAGTGGATGTAACATAATAGTGTGAGAGTCCAGTCCATCGTGGATCTAACATAATAGTGTGAGAGTCCAGTCCTTAGTGGATCTAACATAATAGTGAGAGTCCAGTCCATAGTGGATCTAACATAATAGTGAGAGTCCAGTCCATAGTGGATCTAACATAATAGTGTGAGAGTCCAGTCCATAGTGGATCTAACATAATAGTGTAAGAGTCTAGTCCATAGTGGATGTAACATAATAGTGTGAGAGTCCAGTCCATAGTGGTTATAACATAATAGTGATAGTCCAGTGCATAGTAGATCTAACATAATAGTGTGAGAGTCCAGTCCATAGTGGATCTAACATAATAGTGTGAGAGTCCAGTCCATAGTGGATCTAACATAATATTGTGAGAGTCCAGTCCATAGTGGATCCAACATTATAGTGTGAGAGTCCAGTCCATAGTGGATCTAACATAATAGTGAGAGTCCAGTCCATTGTGGATCTAACATAATAGTGAGAGTCCAGTCCATAGTGGATCTAACATTATAGTGTGAGAGTCCAGTCCATAGTGGATCTAACATAATAGTGAGAGTCCAGTCCATAGTGGATCTAACATAATAGTGAGAGTCCAGTCCATAGTGGATCTAACATAATAGTGAGAGTCCAGTCCATAGTGGATCTAACATAATAGTGTGAGAGTCCAGTCCATAGTGGATCTAACATAATAGTGAGGGTCCAGTCCATAGTGGATCTAACATAATAGTAAGAGTCCAGTCCATAGTGGATCTAACATCATAGTGTGAGAGTCCAGTCCATAGTGGATCTAACATAATAGTGTGAGAGTCCAGTCCATAGTGGATCCAACATAATAATGTGAGAGTCCAGTCCATAGTGGATCAAACATCATAGTGTGAGAGTCCAGTCCATAGTGGATCTAACATAATAGTGAGAGTCCAGTCCATAGTGGATCTAACATAATAGTGAGAGTCCAGTCCATAGTGGATCTAACATAATAGTGTGAGAGTCCAGTCCATAGTGGATCTAACATAATAGTGAGAGTCCAGTCCATAGTGGATCTAACATAATAGTGAGAGTCCAGTCCATAGTGGATCTAATATAATGGTGTGAGAGTCCAGTCCATAGTGGATCTAACATAATAGTGATTGTCCAGTCCATAGTGGATCTAACATAATAGTGTGAGAGTCCAGTCCATAGTGGATCTAACATAATAGTGTGAGAGTCCAGTCCATAGTGGATCTAACATAATAGTGAGAGTCCAGTCCATAGTGGATCTAACATAATAGTGAGAGTCCAGTCCATAGTGGATCCAACATAATAGTGAGAGAGTCCAGTCCATCGTGGATCTAAGATAATAGTAAGAGTCCAGTCCATAGTAGATCTAACATAATAGTGTGAGAGTCCAGTCCATAGTGGATCTAACATAATAGTAAGAGTCCAGTCCATAGTGGATCTAACATAATAGTGAGAGTCCAGTCAATAGTGGATCTAACATAATAGTGAGAGTCCAGTCCATAGTGGATCTAACATAATAGTGAGAGAGTCCAGTCCATAGTGGATCTAACATAATAGTGAGAGTCCAGTCCATAGTGGATCTAACATAATAGTGAGAGTCCAGTGCATAGTGGATCTGACATAATAGTGTGAGAGTCTAGTCCATTGTGGATCTAACATAATAGTGTGAGTCCATAGTGGGGCCAGCAGGAGACGGGTCAGCAGTGCAGAGATGTTCCCTATTGATGCAGAGGCGAGCGGTCCACCCCGGGTCCCGACTCTGGACAGCCAGCACTTCATCCATGGCCACTGGACCTGTGCCCCCCCCCCCCCCGCCCCCCCCTCCACAAGGGAGAGGGGGGCAGAGAAGAAATCATTGAGCTCCTGAGAGCGGCCCATTCTTTCACAAATGTTTGTAGAAACAGTCTCCATGCCTAAGTGCTTGATTTGATACACCTGTGGCCGGGCCAAGTGATTAGGACACCTGCTTCTCGTCATTTGGATGGGTGGCCAAATACTTTTGGCACTATAGCGTATATTAGTTCAACCGGGCTCGTAACTGAAATGATGCTTTCAACTTAAAGCATACTAAAAATCCAAGAGACCGTGCCTATCTGAAATGACTCGTAAATTGAGGTACCGTATTTTCCGCACCATAAGCCGCCCTGGGTTATAAGCCGCGCCTTCAATGAACGGCATATTTCAAAACTTTGTCCACCTATAAGCCGCCCCGTGTTGTAAGCCGCATCTAACTGCGCTAAAGGAATGTCAAAAAAACAGTCAGATAGGTCAGTCAAACTTTAATAATATATTAAAAACCAGCGTGATGTGGGCGCGCATGGAGTCGTATATCAACATGGACGAAGCTGCGTGAAAAAAGCCACCCGGCCTCTTCGCGAAAATTAAACTTACCTTAACCACTCGCTCATCTTTTCTTCATCCATCCATCCCTTCGAGTTAGCTTTTATGATGACGCCGGCTGGAAAGGTCTCTTTTGGCAAGGTCTTCCTTTTGAATATCACCAGGGGTGGAAGTTTCTGGCCATTAGCATGGCAAGCTAGAACCACAGTGAAGGATGACTTCTCATTCCCTGTGGTGCGAATATTCACCGTACGTGCTCCCGTTGTATCCACAGTGCGGTTCACAGGAATATCAAAAGTCAGTGGAACCTCGTCCATGTTGATAATGTTCTCTGGCCGGATCTTTTTTTCAGCTATCTTGTTTTTACAATATGCACGGAAAGTAGCCAGCTTTTCTTGAAAGTCTTTAGGCAGTTGCTGTGAAATAGTAATCCGTGTGCGGATGGAGAGATTGCGTCTTTTCATGAACCGGATACCTGTCGCTTAGTAGGAGCCATTTTGTGGTCTTTACAGATGTAAACACACAAAGGAAATGAAATGTACGGTAATATCCGCGCGCTTTTTCTTCTTCTACGCGGGCGGGTGGTTGCTTACAGTAGAAGAAGAAGCGCTTCCTGTTCTATGGGGGCGGGTGCTTACCTTGGCGGTTGCTTGCGTAGAAGAAGAAGCGCTTCCTGTTCTACCGGGAAAAAAGATGGCGGCTGTTTACCGTAGTTACGAGACCGAAACTTTATGAAAATGAATCTTAATATTTATCCATATATAAAGCGCACCGGGTTATAAGGCGCACTGTCAGCTTTTGAGAAAATTTGTGGTTTTTAGGTGCGCCTTATAGTGCGGAAAATACGGTATACTGGACAGCATATATTAATAAATCATTAATAGTAATAATAATATAATAATAAGAGAGACGTTTATCTTGAGTTGTGATGGATTCCAATTAACTTAATTTACCAAACGAATGAACAAAAAGTAGCAGTGACATGAAATCAGTCAGATAATAGTCTTTCACTGGGTCTGTTTGTGTGTAATTGCTGTTTGAAGCTCACCGCTGGAGCCCTTTATGAATTGAAATCAGTGACCTTTGATCCGTCTGAAGTCCTTCATTACCTTAATCAGAAGCTCTCCCGTGTGGAGGATATGAGGAAGTCATTTCCTGTTAATAAGGCCGATAATGACAGCTGTGGAAGGGGAAGTGAGAGGAACTCACTAATGACATCACTTTGTAACTTCTACACACTGTGTGCCAAGCAGAGGTGGGTAGAGTAGCCAGAAATGGTACTCAAGTAAGAGTACTGTTACTTTAGAGATTTATTACTCAAGTAAAAGTAAGGAGTAGTCACCCAAATATTTACTTCAGTAAAAGTAAAAAGTATGTTGTGAAAAAACTACTCAAGTACTGAGTAACTGATGAGTAACATACACACACATATCATATATATATATATATATATATATATATATATATATATATATACATATGCATATATACACATACATTGATATATACAGTATATCATTTATATGTATTTATTTTGCCGTTTTTGTTTACATGTTAAAGGTGTTTTAATGAATATACATGCATGTTTAACACATATAGATTCCTTTCTTTCATGTTGACAAGAATATAAGTTGGTGTATTACCTGATTCTGATGACTTGCATTGATTGTAATCAGACAGTAGTGCTGATAACGTCCACGTTTTCAAATGCAGGAGAAAAAAAGTTCCTCCTTTCTGTCTAATACCACATAAGTGGTTTGGTTTTTGGTATCTTATTTGTCCAGCTTCCATATTCGTTTTTATACACTTTACAAGAAATACATTGGCGGCAAATTCCGTAGCTTGCTAGCTTGTTTGCGCTGGCTTTCGGAGACTCTTATTTTGAAAGCGCAGGCGCGATGGAGCGGCACTTTTATTGTGAAGACAGGAACTGTGCAGTCAGTCTTTAGGCTTTTGACGGGATGTACGGTTGAAATAAAAAAGTGTCTTTTTTCCTTCACACTTTTGATTGATTGATTGAAACTTGTATTAGTAGATTGCACAGTACAGTATATATTCCGTACAATTGACCACTAAATGGTAACACCCCAATAAGTTTTTCAACTTGTTTAAGTCAGGTCATGTGACCGCCTGGCTCTGTTTGATTGGTCCAACGTCACCAGTGACTGCATCTGATTGGTGGAACGGAGTGAAACGTCACCAGTAACGCAGGCACTTTGAAGGTCTGTCTGACAGACCAAAACAAACAAAGCGTGCATTAACAGATGGATAAAAATTAGTAGCGAGTAGCGAGCTGAATGTAGATAAAAGTAGCGGAGTAAAAGTAGCGTTTCTTCTCTATAAATATACTCAAGTAAAAGTAAAAGTATGTTGCATTAAAACTACTCTTAGAAGTACAGTTTATCCCAAAAGTTACTCAAGTAGATGTAACGGAGTAAATGTAGCGCGTTACTACCCACCTCTGGTGCCAAGTGCTCCATAATATTCACCCTTCTCACCAAATGTCTGTCACTTGCTAAATTAAATGGATTGCGTTTACACCAGGTGTTGCAAACGTACGACCCGAGGGCCGGATCACACCCGCGAACAGGTTTTATCCGGCCCACGGGATAACCTGAATTTTTTTAATAAAAGAAACCGTTGTTCTAAATGTGTCCACTGGATGTCGCAATAGCAATTCTTTGTATATTTGTAGATGATGCTACATATGTACAAAATAACCCACATAATGTTAGTACAGACCCCGTTTCCATATGAGTTGGGAAATTGTGTTAGATGTAAATATAAACGGAATACAACAAATCATTTTCAACCCATATTCAGTTGAATATGCTACAAAGACAACATATTTGATGTTCAAACTGATAAACATTTTTTTTTGTGTGTGCAAATAATCATTAAGAAGTTGGGAAAGGTGGCAATAAATACTGATAAAGTTGAGGAATGCTCATCAAACACTTATTTGGAACATCCCACAGGTGTGCAGGCTAATTGGGAACAGGTGGGTGCCATGATTGGGTATAAAAGTAGATTCCATGAAACGCTCAGTCATTCACAAACAAGGACGGGGCGAGGGTCACCACTTTGTCAACAAATGCGTGAGCAAATTGTTGAACAGTTTAAGAAAAACCTTTCTCAACCAGCTATTGCAAGGAATTTAGGGATTTCACCATCTACGGTCCGTAATATCATCAAAGGGTTCAGAGAATCTGGAGAAATCACTGCACGTAAGCAGCTAAGCCCGTGACCTTCGATCCCTCAGGCTGTACTGCATCAACAAGCGACATCAGTGTGTAAAGGATATCACCACATGGGCTCAGGAACACTTCAGAAACCCACTGTCAGTAACTACAGTTGGTTGCTACATCTGTAAGTGCAAGTTAAGACTCTACTATGCAAGGCAAAAACCGTTTATCAACAACACCCAGAAACGCCGTCGGCTTCGCTGGGCCTGAGCTCATCTAAGATGGACTGATACAAAGTGGAAAAGTGTTCTGTGGTCTGACGAGTCCACATTTCAAATTGTTTTTGGAAACTGTGGACGTCAAAGAGGAAAAGAACCATCCGGATTGTTATAGGCGCAAAGTGTAAAAGCCAGCATGTGTGATGGTATGGGGGTGTATTAGTGCCCAAGACATGGGTAACTTACACATCTGTGAAGGCGCCATTAATGCTGAAAGGTACATACATGTTTTGGAGCAACATATGTTGCCATACAATCAACATTACCATGGACGCCCCTGCTTATTTCAGCAAGACAATGCCAAGCCACGTGTTACATCAACGTGGCTTCATAGTAAAAGAGTGCGGGTACTAGACTGGCCTGCCTGTAGTCCAGACCTGTCTCCCATTGAAAATGTGTGGCGCATTATGAAGCCTAAAATAGCACAACGGAGACCCCCGGACTGTTGAACAACTTAAGCTGTACATCAAGCAAGAATGGGAAAGAATTCCACCTGAGAAGCTTCAAAAATGTGTCTCCTCAGTTCCCAAACGTTTACTGAGTGTTGTTAAAAGGAAAGGCCATGTAACACAGTGGTGAACATGCCCTTTCCCAACTACTTTGTCACGTGTTGCAGCCATGAAATTCTAAGTTAATTATTATTTGCAAAAAAAAAATAAAGTTTATGAGTTTGAACATCAAATATGTTGTCTTTGTAGCATATTCAACTGAATATGGGTTGAAAAGTATTTTCAAATCATTGTATTCCGTTTATATTTACATCTATCACAATTTCCCAACTCATATGGAAACGGGGTTTGTACATCAGTCGAGGAAAAGGATCAAACTACACAAATATCATACTGTAATTTGATTTTGATATAATTTTTTTTATCTTGATGGATTGAAAATTAGCAAAAATGAGTTGACTGATTATCACACAATAGTGAGAGTCCAGTCCATAGTGGATCTAACATAATAGTGAGAGTCCAGTCCATAGTGGATCTAACATAATAGTGAGAGTCCAGTCCATAGTGGATCTAACATAATAGTGAGAGTCCAGTCCATAGTGGATCTAACATAATAGTGAGAGTCCAGTCCATAGTGGATCTAACATAATAGTGAGAGTCCAGTCCATAGTGGATCTAACATAATAGTGTGAGAGTCCAGTCCATAGTGGATCTAACATAATAGTGAGAGTCCAGTCCATAGTGGATTTAACATACTAGTGAGAGTCCAGTCCATAGTGGATCTAACATAATAGTGTGAGAGTCCAGTCCATAGTGGATCTAACATAATAGTGAGAGTCCAGTCCATAGTGGATTTAACATAATAGTGAGAGAGTCCAGTCCATAGTGGATCTAACATAATAGTGTGAGAGTCCAGTCCATAGTGGATCTAACATAATAGTGAGAGTCCAGTCCATAGTGGATTTAACATAATAGTGAGAGAGTCCAGTCCATAGTGGATCTAACATAATAGTGTGAGAGTCCAGTCCATAGTGGATCTAACATAATAGTGGGAGTCCAGTCCATAGTGGATCTAACATAATAGTGTGAGAGTCCAGTCCATAGTGGATCTAACATAATAGTGAGAGTCCAGTCCATAGTGGATTTAACATAATAGTGAGAGAGTCCAGTCCATAGTGGATCTAACATAATAGTGTGAGAGTCCAGTCCATAGTGGATCTAACATAATAGTGAGAGTCCAGTGCATAGTGGATCTAACATAATAGTGAGAGTCCAGTCCATAGTGGATCTAACATAATAGTGTGGGAGTCCAGTCCATAGTGGATCTAACATAATAGTGTGAGAGTCCAGTCCATAGTGGATCTAACATAATAGTGAGAGAGTCCAGTCCATAGTGGATCTAACATAATAGTGTGAGAGTCCAGTCCATAGTGGATCTAACATAATAGTGGGAGTCCAGTCCATAGTGGATCTAACATAATAGTGTGAGAGTCCAGTCCATAGTGGATCTAACATAATAGTGAGAGTCCAGTCCATAGTGGATTTAACATAATAGTGAGAGAGTCCAGTCCATAGTGGATCTAACATAATAGTGTGAGAGTCCAGTCCATAGTGGATCTAACATAATAGTGAGAGTCCAGTGCATAGTGGATCTAACATAATAGTGAGAGTCCAGTCCATAGTGGATCTAACATAATAGTGTGGGAGTCCAGTCCATAGTGGATCTAACATAATAGTGTGAGAGTCCAGTCCATAGTGGATCTAACATAATAGTGAGAGAGTCCAGTCCATAGTGGATCTAACATATTAGTGTGAGAGTCCAGTCCATAGTGGATCTAACATAATAGTGAGAGTCCAGTCCATAGTGGATTTAACATAATAGTGAGAGAGTCCAGTCCATAGTGGATCTAACATAATAGTGTGAGTCCAGTCCATAGTGGATCTAACATAATAGTGAGAGTCCAGTCCATAGTGGATTTAACATAATAGTGAGAGAGTCCAGTCCATAGTGGATCTAACATAAGAGTGTGAGAGTCCAGTCCATAGTGGATCTAACGTAATAGTGAGAGTCCTGTCCATAGTGGATCTAACATAATAGTGAGAGTCCAGTGCATAGTGGATCTAACATAATAGTGTGAGAGTCCAGTGCATAGTGGATCTAACATAATAGTGTGAGAGTCCAGTCCATAGTGGATTTAACATAATAGTGAGAGAGTCCAGTCCATAGTGGATCTAACATAATAGTGAGAGTCCAGTCCATAGTGGATCTAACATAATAGTGAGAGTCCAGTCCATAGTGGATCTAACATAATAGTGAGAGTCCAGTCCATAGTGGATCTAACATAATAGTGAGAGTCCAATCTATAGTGGATCTAACATTATAGTGAGAGTCCAGTCCATAATGGATCCAACATAATAGTGAGAGTCCAGTCCATAGTGGATCTAACATAATAGTGAGAGTCCAGTCCATAGTGGATCTAACATTATAGTGAGAGTCCAGTCCATAATGGATCCAACATAATAGTGAGAGTCCAGTCCATAGTGGATGTAACATATTCGTGTGAGAGTCCAGTCCATAGTGGATCTAACATAATAGTGAGAGAGTCCAGTCCATAGTGGATCTAACATATTAGTGTGAGAGTCCAGTCCATAGTGGATCTAACATAATAGTGAGAGTCCAGTCCATAGTGGATCTAACATAATAGTGAGAGTCCAGTCCATAGTGGATCTAACATAATAGTGAGAGTCCAGTCCATAGTGGATCTAACATAATAGTGAGAGTCCAGTCCATAGTGGATCTAACATAATAGTGACAGTCCAGTCCATAGTGGATCTAACATAATAGTGAGAGTCCAATCTATAGTGGATCTAACATTATAGTGAGAGTCCAGTCCATAGTGGATCCAACATAATAGTGAGAGTCCAGTCCATAGTGGATTTAACATAATAGTGAGAGAGTCCAGTCCATAGTGGATCTAACATAATAGTGTGAGAGTCAAGTCCATAGTGGATCCAACATAATAGTGAGAGTCCAGTCCATAGTGGATTTAACATAATAGTGAGAGAGTCCAGTCCATAGTGGATCTAACATAATAGTGTGAGAGTCCAGTCCATAGTGGATCTAACATAATAGTGGGAGTCCAGTCCATTTATTCAGAAAGTATAAGTAACGATAAATAAAGATATAATACTATTAAGTGCAACATGTAAGTGTAAAAATAACCCAACGACATTATAATTTGTACATTTTCCGAATGTGTTCGTTCTATTTTTAAACAAAGAAAACAATCTGAAGTTGTCTTTATTTTTAAGTTATGGTGCCGTGATTTTACTATGTGGCCCCCCATTTAAAATGAGTTTGACACCCCTGTTTTACACGTTTTAGGCAGCAACACAACATATTTGCTATTAGGGGAGCTGATGAGATTTATTTTATCACCAGAAAGGATTTCTGTGCCTTCACTCTGGCTTTGTTGCCCTTTTTCATGCTTCAAATAAAATCATCAACTGTATAAAAAAAAAAAAAGTTGGTACTCTGTTTGTTGGCTCTGTGCGGCCACAGATTGATTTCACCATGGGCTCCTTCAAATACAGGTAAAAGCCAGTAAATTAGAATATTTTGAAAAACGTGATTTATTTCAGTAATTGCATTCAAAAGGTGTAACTTGTACATTATATTTATTCATTGCACACAGACTGATGCATTCAAATGTTTATTTCATTTAATTTTGATGATTTGAAGTGGCAACAAATGAAAATCCAAAATTCCGTGTGTCACAAAATTAGAATATTACTTAAGGCTAATACAAAAAAGGGATTTTTAGAAATGTTGGCCAACTGAAAAGTATGAAAATGAAAAATATGAGCATGTACAATACTCAATACTTGGGTGGAGCTCCTTTTGCCTCAATTACTGCGTTAATGCGGCGTGGCATGGAGTCGATGAGTTTCTGGCACTGCTCAGGTGTTATGAGAGCCCAGGTTGCTCTGATAGTGGCCTTCAACTCTTCTGCGTTTTTGGGTCTGGCATTCTGCATCTTCCTTTTCACAATACCCCACAGATTTTCTATGGGGCTAAGGTCAGGGGAGTTGGCGGGCCAATTTAGAACAGAAATATCATGGTCCGTAAACCAGGCACGGGTAGATTTTGCGCTGTGTGCAGGCGCCAAGTCCTGTTGGAACTTGAAATCTCCATCTCCATAGAGCAGGTCAGCAGCAGGAAGCATGAAGTGCTCTAAAACTTGCTGGTAGACGGCTGCGTTGACCCTGGATCTCAGGAAACAGAGTGGACCGACACCAGCAGATGACATGGCACCCCAAACCATCACTGATGGTGGAAACTTTACACTAGACTTCAGGCAACGTGGATCCTGTGCCTCTCCTGTCTTCCTCCAGACTCTGGGACCTCGATTTCCAAAGGAAATGCAAAATTTGCATGGTTGGGTGATGGTTTGGGGTGCCATGTCATCTGCTGGTGTCGGTCCACTCTGTTTCCTGAGATCCAGGGTCAACGCAGCCGTCTACCAGCAAGTTTTAGAGCACTTCATGCTTCCTGCTGCTGACCTGCTCTATGGAGATGGAGATTTCAAGTTCCAACAGGACTTGGCGCCTGCACACAGCGCAAAATCTACCCGTGCCTGGTTTACGGACCATGGTATTTCTGTTCTAAATTGGCCCGCCAACTCCCCTGACCTTAGCCCCATAGAAAATCTGTGGGGTATTGTGAAAAGGAAGATGCAGAATGCCAGAGCCAAAAACGCAGAAGAGTTGAAGGCCACTATCAGAGCAACCTGGGCTCTCATAACACCTGAGCAGTGCCAGAAACTCATCGACTCCATGCCACGCCGCATTAACGCAGTAATTGAGGCAAAAGGAGCTCCAACCAAGTATTGAGTATTGTACATGCTCATATTTTTCATTTTCATACTTTTCAGTTGGCCAACATTTCTAAAAATCCCTTTTTTGTATTAGCCTTAAGTAATATTCTAATTTTGTGACACACGGAATTTTGGATTTTCATTTGTTGCCACTTCAAATCATCAAAATTAAATGAAATAAACATTTGAATGCATCAGTCTGTGTGCAATGAATAAATATAATGTACAAGTTACACCTTTTGAATGCAATTACTGAAATAAATCAAGTTTTTCAAAATATTCTAATTTACTGGCTTTTACCTGTATGTCACTTTGCTTTCTCCAAACAGCAACAAAAAGAAAGCATCGCTACAAAAGCACAATCGTGTTAATGAAAAAAAAAAAAAAAAAAGATGGTGGTTTTGACCGTGAAGAGATAGAGACGCTTATTAATGTCGCACTGCATTTAGCAATTAGCGCCATTGTTCAGCGCTCTGATAACACTTCCTGCATAATGAGCGAGATTAGCCTTTATCCAGATGAAAGACTCCATTTTCAGATTCTTCAAAAAACGTAGCAGAGGGATTTATATATTTCAATTAAAATGAAAGAGCTACTCCTCTTTCATTACACTGTCCCTATTTTTGGGAACAACTTTCAGATCTCAGGAGGAGCGGGTGCCCGGTCTTTTTTTTTTTTTTTTTTGGTGGAAAAATTCATTTCCACGGGTGCTGCTGATCAAAATTTGCTGATTGAAACAAAATCAAATCAGTGACATTGAATGTGTCTCCTGGTTTTGAACACGCTGCATATTGGGGCCTCATTGATTACAGGTAGTCCATCTTAAGCTTTTGTCAGCACAAATGTTGAAGAGCCTCCCTCTGTTCTTTCCTTTTTTTTTTTTCCCTGCCTCATTTTAATTAGACACTTCCCTTGCCAGAATACTGATGCTAAGAGATCTGCCCCGCATTATCTTTCAATCTCTGCTTTACCGTTTTTGCCTCGGGAGCATTTCTGTGATTAGCAGCGGCTCGCGGGCTGTTTGGGATTCTCCCCTGTTCCTCCCCCTTTCCGGCCTCATCCTCTCTGCTGCCAGCGGACTCTAATCGAAGGCTGATTGAGCGATAATCTATAGTCGTACGGTTCAGGCGTGCTGACCTCCCTGCCTGCAGGATGAGCTCCATCATATCCCGCACTCCAAAGCTGTGTGTTGTGTGAAGGCAGGCCCGGCCCTAACCAATCTGGCGCCCTAGGCAAGATTTTAGGTGGCGCCCCCCCCACATCGGCAGTGAAGTGTATATACTCACAAGAAACCGAATAGCTTTGTCTTTGACCTTTTTTTTACTTAAAGAAAGCAAATTAACAATCAGAATAGTTAACAAGATTTAAAAAAAAATATGAATAAATAAATGAATGCAAAAAATGAATATATGAAATACAATATTTTTTACATACATATTGCTTAATTAACATTAATGATGTGCACTTTAACAACTAGGCTTACAACTATACCTAATATATAAAGGGGTGGAAAAGTGACTATTACCTGCAGGGCAAACATTAGCTAACCAGAAGGCAATAACAATGTAAACAAAAAACACCTGCTTAAAAGATCTAATACAAATGTCCCTGAGGAATGTAAGGTGGGAGTACTGTAATTGCCTAACGTTACATTATTATTTTCCATAACAATTTAGCCCCCTCCACAATATTAACCCGACGTTAAAACAGAACTAGCGATTTATTGATTAGCAATTGCCGAATCATGTAACATTAGCTTAATGCTAAAAAGCCAGGTTACTATCACATTCTGTAACAGACAAATAATTTCATGTAGGCTAACGTTACCTACCTGCTACCTCTGTCTTTTTCTCGTTTCTCCTCCTCTTCTTTTCTCTTTTTTCTTCCCTGGGCACCTGACAGTTTTGGCATCTTGTGTTGATTTTTTGATGTGGTGACGTCCAAAAAGAGTCATGATACGGGAAGGGAGGGGGCGCACCGTGCGAAGGGGGGGGGGGGGGGGGGGGGCGTTATGTTGTAACAAATAATATTTCTGTTATATAGGCTTTACTTTGCATTTTAATTAACGTGGGATTATTTTTTGTATTTAGAAATAATAGTACCAACTTTTTTTTTTTTTTTCTCCAAGATTTGTGTCACTGGCGTGGCGCCCCCTGATGGACGGCGCCCTTAGCATTTGCCTATACGGCCTATGCCACGGGCCGGCCCTGTGTGAAGGGAACAATATGGAATCATGTTGCTTTATTTTACGGTTGTACGGCATACCGGTATTACAAACCCCGTTTCCATATGAGTTGGGAAATTGTGTTAGATGTAAATATAAACGGAATACAATGATTTGCAAATCCTTTTCAACCCATATTTGTCATGTTTGTGTAATCATGTTTTGTTCTAAGTAATGTTTTGTTTAGTTTCTGGCTTTTCACTCCCTTGTCTTGTTTGCATGATTACCCATTAGTTTCACCTGTTCCACGTTTGGACTCATTGTGCACTCTTGTTTGTCACCATAGCAACCATTGGTTTTCACCTGTCACGTCACGCACCTGTTTCACGTTTTGAGTCACGCACCTGCTTTCACTAATCATGTCCATAGTATTTAAGTTCATTCATTTTCTGTTGTTCATCCTGACGACCTCACCACATTTATGCTCTGTCCATTTTTTTCATGTCCATCGTTCACGCTGCTCCTTTTTTGTCCATGCCAAGTAAGTTTTCTTTATTCAAGCCATAGTTTGCAAGTTTTGTTTAATTGTTCATAGTTTATTCTCCGCCACTGTGCGCGCTTTTTGTTTGATCCTTTTTTTTGTATTTATAGTTACTAAATAAATCATGTACCTTCATTCCCGTCTCGCCCGTGCCAACTTTCCGTTGCATCCCGGAAAAGCACACACCCAAGACCAAGCCTTGACAATATTCAGTTGAATATGCTACAAAGACAACATATTTGATGTTTTTGCAAATAATAATTAATTTAGAATTTCATGGCTGCAACACGTGCCAAAGTAGTTGCGAAAGGGCATGTTCACCACTGTGTTACATCACCTTTTCGTTTAACAACACTCAATAAACGATTGGGAACTGAGGAAACTAATTGTTGAAGCTTTGAAAGCTTCATAATGCGCCACACATTTTCAATGGGAGACAGGTCTGGACTACAGGCGGACCAGGAAAGTACACACACTTTTTTTTTTACGAAGCCACGCTGTTGTAACACGTGCTGAATGTGGCTTGGCATTGTCTTGCTGAAATAAGCAGGGGCGTCCATGAAAAAGACGGCGCATAGATGGCAGCATATGTTGTTCCAAAACCTGTATGTACCTTTCAGCATTAATGGTGCCTTCACAGATAATAATAATAATAACTGGGATTTATATAGCGCTTTTCTAAGTACCCAAAGTCGCTTTACATGTAGAACCCATCATTCACACCTGGTGGTGGTAAGCTACTTTCATAGCCACAGCTGCCCTGGGGTAGACTGACGGAAGCGTGGCTGCAATTTGCGCCAACGGCCCCTCCGACCACCACTTATCATTCATCATTCAATTCACCGGTGTGAGTGGCACCGGGGGAAAAGGGTGAAGTGTCCCACCCAAGGACACAACGGCAGCAATTATTGGATGGTAAGAGGCGGGGAGCGAACCTGCAACCCTCAGGTTTCTGGCACGGTTGCTCTACCCACTACGCCATGCCGCCCAAGATGTGTAAGTTACCCATGCCTTGGGCACTAATGCACCCCCATACCATCACAGATGCTGGCTTTTCAACTTTGTGCCTATAACAATCCGGATGGTTCTTTTCCTCTTTGGTCCGGAGGACACGACGTCCACAGTTTCCAAAAACAATTTGAAATGTGGACTCGTCAGACCATAGAACACTTTTCCACTTTGTATCAGTCCATCTTAGATGAGCTCAGGCCCAGCGAAGCCGACGGCGTTTCTGGGTGTAGTTGATAAACGGTTTTTGACTTGCAAAGGAGAGTTTTAACTTGCACTTACAGATGTTGCGACCAACTGTAGTTACTGACAGTGGGTTTCTGAAGTGTTCCTGAGCCCACGTGGTGATATCCTTTACACACTGATGTCGCTTGTTGATGCAGTACAGCCTGAGGGATCGAAGGTCACGGGCTTAGCTGCTTACGTGCAGGGATTTCTCCAGATTCTCTGAACCCTTTGATGATGGTGAAATCCCTAAATTCCTTGCAATAACTGGTTGAGAAAGGTTTTTCTTAAACTGTTCAACAATTTGCTCACGCATTTGTTGACAAAGTGGTGACCCTCGCCCCATCCTTGTTTGTGAATGACTGAGCATTTCATGGAATCTACTTTTATACGCAATCATGGCACCCACCTTTTCTCAATTTGCCTGCACACCTGTGGGATGTTCCAAATAAGTGTTTGATGAGCATTCCTCAACTTTATCAGTATTTATTGCCTCAAACTCATAAACTTTATTTTTTTTTGCAAATAATAATTAACTTAGAATTTCATGGCTGCAACACGTGCCAAAGTAGTTGGGAAAGGGCATGTTCACCACTGTGTTACATCACCTTTTCTTTTAACAACACTCAATAAACGATTGGGAACTGAGGAAACTAATTGTTGAAGCTTTGAAAGTGGAACTCTTTCCCATTCTTGCTTGATGTACAGCTTAAGTTGTTCAACAGTCCGGGGGTCTCCGTTGTGCTATTTTTGGCTTCATAATGCGCCACACATTTTCAATGGGAGACAGGTCTGGACTGCAGGCGGGCCAGGAAAGTACACGCACTGTTTTTTTTACGAAGCCACGCTGTTGTAACATGTGCTGAATGTGGCTTGGTATTGTCTTGCTGAAATAAGCAGGGGTGTCCGTGCTTAGATGGCAGCATATGTTGCTCCAAAACCTGTATGTACCTTTCAGCATTAATGGTGCCTTCACAGATGTGTAAGTTACCCATGTCTTGGGCACTAATACACCCCCATACCAACACACATGCTGGCTTTTCAACTTTGCGCCTATAACAGTCTGGATGGTTCGCTTCCCCTTTGGTCCGGATGACACGATGTCGAATATTTTCCAAAAACAATTTGAAATGTGGACTCGTCGGACCACAGAACACTTTTCCACTTTGCATGAGTCCATCTTAGATGATCTCGGGCCCAGAGATGCCGGCGGCATTGTTGGATGTTGTTGATAAATGGCACTTTAGTATGGGGAACATATTCACCATTAATTAGTTGCTTATTAACATGCAAATTAGTAACATATTGACTCTTAACTAGTCATTATTAAGTACTTATTAATGCCTTATTCGGCATGGCCTTATTATAACCCTAACCCTCTAACCCTGACCCTAACCCTAACCAAATAACTCTAAATTAAGTCTTTGTTACTTAGAATATGTTCCCCTAGTGTCCAAAAAACTCTAAATTAAGCCTTTGTTACTTAGAATATGTTCCCCATGCTAAAGTGTTACCAAAAACATATAACTTTGTCTTGAATTTGAAAAAAAAACATTTTTATTTTTCACCAAAGAAGGGTTGGGTGAATGTGCATATGAAACTGCTGGGGTTCAGTACCTCCAACAAGGTTAAGAACCACTGCAATAATGCCATTTTTTGTAGTCCCCTTAAAGGGGAACATTATCACAATTTCATAATTGTTAAAACCATTAAAAATCAGTCCCCAGTGGCTTATTATATTTTTTTTCCAAATTTTACCCATCACGCAATATCCCTAAAAATTTTTTTCAAAGTGCCTGATTTTAACCATCGTTATATACACCCGTCCATTTTCCTGTGACGTCACATAGTGAAGCCAACACAAACAAACATGGCGGATAGAACAGCAAGCTATAGCGACATTAGCTCGTATTCAGACTCGGATTTCAGCGGCTTAAGCGATTCGACAGATTACGCATGTATTGAAACGGATGGTTGTAGTGTGGAGGCAGGTAGCGAAAACCAAATTGAAGAAGAAACTGAAGCTATTGAGCCATATCGGTTTGAACCGTATGCAAGCGAAACCCACGAAAACGACACGACAGCCAGCGACACGGGAGAAAGCGAGGACGAATTCGGCGATCGCCTTCTAACCAACGATTGGTATGTGTTTGTTTGGCATTAAAGGAAACTAACAACTATGAACTAGGTTTACAGCATATGAAATACATTTGGCAACAACATGCACTTTGAGAGTGCAGACAGCCCAATTTTCATCAATTAATATATTCTGTAGACATACCCTCATGTCAGCAGGCCAAGGAAGCTAGGGTCGATATTCTTCTCTTGACGGTGTGAGCCAAGACATCCAGGGGGTTTAGCTCGCTCGTCTGCGGGAACAAACTGCCGCCATTGCTTGCCGTGCTACCGAGGTCCTTTGTCCCTGAATTGCTCACACACTCCGGCAGATTCAATGGGGGTCTGGCGGCAGATTTCTTTGACTTTATGGTTGGAAGTGCATCTGCTTTGAGTGTCGCAGGATATCCACACATTCTTGCCATCTCTGTCGTAGCATAGCTTTCGTCGGTAAAAACCTACTCAGTGGCCTAGTGGTTAGAGTGTCCGTCCTGAGATCGGTAGGTTGGGAGTTCAAATCCCGGCCGAGTCATACCAAAGACTATAAAAAATGGGACCCATTACCTCCCTGCTTGGCACTCAGCATCAAGGGTTGGAATTGGGGGTTAAATCACCAAAATGATTCCCGGGCGCAGCCACCGCTGCTGCCCACTGCTCCCCTCACCTCCCAGGGGGTGATCAAGGGTGATGGGTCAAATGCAGAGAATAATCTCGCCACACCTAGTGTGTGTGTGACAATCATTGGTACTTTAACTTTAACTTTAACTTTAAAGTGTGCGGAACAAACGTCCAATTTCTTGCCACTTTGGCATCTTTGGGCCACTGGTGCAACTTGAATCCGTCCCTGTTGGTGTTGTTACACCCTCCGACAACACACCGACGAGGCATGATGTCTCCAAGGTACGGAAAACAGTCGGAAAAACGGAAAATAACAGAGCTGATTTGACTCGGTGACGTCACGTTGCGTTTAATTCGCCAAAATTCACCCATTTAGAGTTCGGAAATCGGTTAAAAAAATATATGGTCTTTTTTCTGCAACATCAAGGTATATATTGACGCTTACATAGGTCTGGTGATAATGTTCCCCTTTAATTTATAAAAGTACCGAAAAGTATCCAAATACATTTTGGTACCGGTACCAAAGTATTGGTATCGGGACAACACTAGTTTATGTTACGTGGTAGAATGATGGCAGAAATCAACATTTGGAGGGGATCAGATCAAGACCAGGTAGCTGTGTTTGTTTTGCTGCCATTACTCGTATCATTCCGCTACGGGCCAAGAAGATTCCCATCATGCTGCTTTTGCCTTCCTCAAGATAAGAAAACGTCCGTCTTAGTCCAGCGAGCCTGATGACCTTGTCTACCTTCTTTGCTTTTTCCACGCTAAGTGCCCGTTCTTGCGATAGATTTCCTTTTTGTTTCAAAAAGAAAACCGCTCAAAACCCCGAATGGATCTCTGAAAACTCCCCGAGCGTGCTCGCAGGAATACAAATGGGATGTCATGGGGTTGGATGCTGTGTTGTTGAATAGGAATGATCAAGACAACAAACACACTCTTAGCAAACACTGCAGTGGTTATATTAAAGAATGAGTACATGACAAAGCACTGGCTGATCAAATTAGAGAGGATTTACGGCTCGCTCTGTCATGCTCCCGCCTGCTGATAACAGCTCAATCTGGAAAGTAAATAAAAGTATGTGATAAAGTGAGATGTTGCTCAAGGCCTCCCTCTCTTGAGAAATTGTTTCCATGTGTTGTCATATAATGGAGATGAATGTCGACCATGAATCTTCAGCAAGTCTTTCTGGCATGCACACGTAAACTGTAACCTTATTTAATATTTGAAGATAAACCTGCTAAAATATCATTTTAACTAATTCCTTTACAAAGTCTTTAAGTCCCATCACTCTTGAACCTACTGTATTACATTTGGTTTCCTGTGGATATTTGCCCTTGTTAACATAACAATTTGATGGACTTTTCTGCTTGTGACCTTTGGTTAGCTATAGGCAGAGGTGGGTAGAGTAGCCAGAAATTGTACTCAAGTAAGAGTACTGTTACTTTAGAGATGTATTACTCAAGTAAAAGTAAGGAGTAGTCACCCAAATATTTACTTGAGTAAAAGTAAAAAGTATGTTGTGAAAAAGCTACTCAAGTAATGAGTAACTGATGAGTAACATATACACACACACACATATATATATATATATATATATATATATATATATATATATATATATACATACATTGATATATACAGTATATAATTTATATTTATTTATTTTGCCGTTTTTGTTTACATGTTAAAGGTGTTTTAATGAATATACATGCATGTTTAACACATATATATTTTCATGAAAACAAGAATACAAGTTGGTGTATTACCTGATTCTGATGACTTGCATTGATTGTAATCAGACAGTAGTGATGATAACGTCCACGTTTTCAAATGGAGGAGAAAAAAAGTTCCTCCTTTCTGTCTAATACCACATGAAAGTGGTTGGTTTTTGGCTTCTTATTTGTCCAGCTTCCATATTCCTTTTTATACACTTTACAAGAAATATATTGGCGGCAAACTCCATAGCTTGCTAGCTTGTTTGCGCTGGCTTTCGGAGACTCTTATTTTGAAAGCGCAGGCGCGATGGAGCGGCACTTTTATTGTGAAGACAGGAACTGTGCAGTCAGTCTTTAGGCTTTTGACGGGATGTACGGTTGAAATAAAAAAGGGTCTTTTTTCCTTCACACTTTTGATTGATTGATTGGAACTTTTATTAGTAGATTGCACAGTACAGTACATGTTACGTACAATTGACCACTAAATGGTAACACCCGAATACGTTTTTCAACTTGTTTAAGTCAGGTCATGTGACCCCTGGCTCTGTTTGATTGGTCCAACGTCACCAGTGACTGCATCTGATTGGTGGAACGGAGTGAACGTCACCAGTGACTGTATTTGGTGAAACGCAGGCACTTTGAAGGTCTGTCTGACAAACCAAAACAAAGAAAGCGTGCATTAACAGATCGATAAAAATTAGTAGCGAGTAGCGAGCTGAATGTAGATAAAAGTAGAGGAGTAAAAGTAGCGTTTCTTCTCTATAAATATACTCAAGTAAAAGTATGTTGCATTAAAACTACTCTTAGAAGTACAATTTATCCCAAAAGTTACTCAAGTAGATGTAACGGAGTAAATGTAGCGCGTTACTACCCACCTCTGGCTATAGGTCTACACGTATAATTAGGGATGATGTTCAAAACCAGTTCTCCCGATTGTTCGATAAGAAAAGAACCGATTCTATGAATTCAAATCCCTTTTTGAGAACCGGTTCCTGTTATCAAAGCCGCTATACTGTATTTTCACGACCATAGGGCGCACCGTTTTAAAAGGCGCCGTGTCAGTTACGGGTGCTATTTCTGTATTTAACGCATAAATAAGGCGCAGCGTATTTTTTGGCGCAGGCATGGTTAAACATACACTAGCTTAAAACATACGCTAGCATTGGTGAGGGAGGGGCAGAGACAGAGAGAGAGAGAGAGTTATGATAAACGCGCATGCGTCGCCAGGCTCTGCTTTTTATCCATAGATTTTCATACTTGCCAACCCTCCCGGATTTTCCGGGAGACTCCCGAAATTCAGCGCCTCTCCCGAAAACCTCCCGGGACAAATTTTCTCCCGAAAATCTCCTGAAATTCAGGCGGCGCTGGAGGCCACGCCCCCTCCAGCTCCATGCGGACCTGAGTCCGCTTTCCCACAATATAAAGAACGTCTACAGTAAAGCAGTCCGTCTGCCGTAAACAGCAATGTTGTGACACTCTTAAACAGGACAATACTGCCATCTAGTGCATTTGATGAAAGCACTTTTGTGCGTGCCACACAGCAATGCATCATCAGAGAGGGTGTTCAGCATGGTTAGAAAGATAGTGACAGAGAATAGAACAAGGATGGACAATTCAACTCTTAACTCAACAATGAGTAGATGAGTGTTATGTGTGTGTATGTGTGTAAATAAATGAACACTGAAAGTATTTCTTTTATATATGTATATATAGCTAGAATTCACTGAAAGTCAATTATTTCTTATATATATATATAGCTAGAATTCACTGAAAGTAAATTATTTCTTATATATATATATATATATATATATATATATATATATATATATATATATATCCATCCATCCATTTACTACCGCTTATTCCCTTCGGGGTCGCGGGGATATATATATATATATATATATATATATATATATATATATATATATATATATATATGAAATACTTGACTTGGTGAATTCTAGCTGTAAATATACTCCTCCCCTCTTAACCACGCCCCCGCCCCAACCACGCCCCCCGCACCCACCCCCCACCCTCCACCTCCCGAAATTGGAGGTCTCAAGGTTGGCAAGTATGGATTTATCACATTTAAATTTTTATTATCTATAGCAGGGGTGTCAAAAGTGTGCCCCGGAGGCCATTTGCGGCCCACAGCTAATGTTTTAAAGGCCCACGGCACATTCTCAAAATACTATTGAAATAAACAAAAACATAACAAAAGTGAAATAAAAAAGCTTAAATGTGAAATGTAATTTAGAAAAAGTTGCAATGTTGACTAATAAAACAAAGCTGTCATTGCTCAAAACATAATATTGAATCAAAATCAATGTTATTATGAATTATTGACCTATCCAAGGTTCCCATTACTTCACATCAAATATTACACTAAGAAAAATATTTTTGGTGGAAGATTTTGCAAATTTTGTGTGTTTGCCATTAAAAACATAGTTTCGTTTGACAAAAAAGGGCGAAAAACAAACAAACAAACAAACAAAAAAACAACATAAAAAAACTAAAACCTTTTGAAATGAGGAATAGATGTGAAGTTGATGTAGACTCCAGAGATTTAAGCGTTAAAGGGGAACATTATCACAATTTCAGAATGGTTAAAACCATTAAAAATCAGTTCCCAGTGGCTTATTTTATTTTTCGAAGTTTTTTTCAAAATTTTACCCATCACGCAATATCCCTAAAAAAAAAAGCTTCAAAGTGCCTGATTTTAACCATCGTTATAAACACCCGTCCATTTTCCTGTGACGTCACACAGTGATGCCAACACAAACAAACAGCAAGGTATAGCGACATTAGCTCGGATTCAGACTCGGATTTCAGCGGCTTAACACTGTCTGATAAGATAATTACTAACAACTATGAACTAGGTTTACAGCATATGAAATACATTTGGCAACAACATGCACTTTGAGAGTGCAGACAGCCCAATTCAGGCGCGCTAAGAACATATATTTTTCCACGATTTCAGCACTCAGGTTAACCATACCTAAATAGACACAAAATACTGCATTACACAAGACTACCCGAATGTACTCGAATGATTGAAAAAAATAAATGTTTTTAAGCTAAATTATTGGTAAACACAGTTTATGTATAATAATTTACGTAAAACCGCGAGTAATGAATAAAATTTTCATCAATTAATATATTCTGTAGACATACCCATTTCCTGAAAGCTGATCTGTCCAGTTTTGGAGTTGATGTCAGCATCTGCTTTGAGTGTCGCAGGATATCCACACATTCTTGCCATCTCTGTCGTAGCATAGCTTTCGTCGGTAAAGTGTGCGGAACAAACGACTGACCATTTCGTCGGCTTTCCCCACAGCCTCGTATTTTGAACAAATTTCGTCCACTTTCTTGCCACTTTGGCATCTTTGGGCCACTGGTGCAACTTGAATCCGTCCCTGTTCGTGTTGTTACACCCTCCGACAACACACCGACGAAAGTGAGAAAATGGCGGATTGCTTCCCGATGTGACGAGAGCGAATAATAGAAAGGCGTTTAATTCGGCAAAATTCACCCGTTTAGAGTTCGGAAATCGGTTAAAAAAAAAAAAAGGTCTTTTTTCCATGGAAAACGACTTCCGGACGGCTTCGAAGCGATTCTGGACCACCATCCGCCGCCTCAGGAAGGGGAAGCAGTGCACTACCAACACCGTGTATGGTGCGGATGGTGTTCTGCTGACCTCGACTGCGGAAGTTGTGGATCGGTGGAGGGAATACTTCGAAGACCTCCTCAATCCCACCAACACGTCTTCCTATGAGGAAGCAGTGCCTGGGGAATCTGTGGTGGGCTCTCCTATTTCTGGGGCTGAGGTTGCTGAGGTAGTTAAAAAGCTCCTCGGTGGCAAAGCCCCGGGGGTGGATGAGATCCGCCCGGAGTTCCTTAAGGCTCTGGATGCTGTAGGGCTGTCTTGGTTGACAAGACTCTGCAGCATCGCGTGGACATCGGGGGCAGTACCTCTGGATTGGCAGACCGGGGTGGTGGTTCCTCTCTTTAAAAAGGGGAACCAGAGGGTGTGTTCTAACTATCGTGGGATCACACTCCTCAGCCTTCCCGGTAAGGTCTATTCAGGTGTACTGGAGAGGAGGCTACGCCGGATAGTCGAACCTCGGATTCAGGAGGAACAGTGTGGTTTTCGTCCTGGTCGTGGAACTGTGGACCAGCTCTATACTCTCGGCAGGGTCCTTGAGGGTGCATGGGAGTTTGCCCAACCAGTCTACATGTGCTTTGTGGACTTGGAGAAGGCATTCGACCGTGTCCCTCGGGTAGTCCTGTGGGGAGTGCTCAGAGAGTATGGGGTTTCGGACTGTCTGATTGTGGCGGTACGCTTCCTGTATGATCAGTGTCAGAGCTTGGTTCGCATTGCCGGCAGTAAGTCGGACACGTTTCCGGTGAGGGTTGGACTCCGCCAAGGCTGCCCTTTGTCACCCATTCTGTTCATAACTTTTATGGACAGAATTTCTAGGCGCAGTCAAGGCGTTGAGGGGATCCGGTTTGGTGGCTGCAGGATTAGGTCTCTGCTTTTTGCAGATGATTTGGTCCTGATGGCTTCATCTGGCCAGGATCTTCAGCTCTCACTGGATCGGTTCGCAGCTGAGTGTAAAGCGACTGGGATGAGAATCAGCACCTCCAAGTCCGAGTCCATGGTTCTCGCCCGGAAAAGGGTGGAGTGCCATCTCCGGGTTGGGGAGGAGATCTTGCCCCAAGTGGAGGAGTTCAAGTACCTCGGAGTCTTGTTCACGAGTGAGGGAAGAGTGGATCGTGAGATCGACAGGCGGATCGGTGCGGCGTCTTCAGTAATGCGGACGCTGTATCGATTCGTTGTGGTGAAGAAGGAGCTGAGCCGGAAGGCAAAGCTCTCAATTTACCGGTCGATCTACGTTCCCATCCTCACCTATGGTCATGAGCTTTGGGTTATGACCGAAAGGACAAGATCACGGGTACAAGCGGCCGAAATGAGTTTCCTCCGCCGGGTGGCGGGGCTCTCCCTTAGAGATAGGGTGAGAAGCTCTGTCATCCGGGGGGAGGTCAAAGTAAAGCCGCTGCTCCTCCACATGGAGAGGAGCCAGATGAGGTGGTTCGGGCATCTGGTCAGGATGCCAACCGAGCGCCTCCCTAAGGAGGTGTTTAGGGCATGTCCGACCGGTAGGAGGCCACGAGGAAGACCCAGGACACGTTGGGAAGACTATGTCTCCCGGCTGGCCTGGGAACGCCTCGCGATCCCCCGGGAGGAGCTGGACGAAGTGGCTAGGGAGAGGGAAGTCTGGGCTTCCCTGCTTGGGCTGCTGCCCCCGCGACCCGACCTCGGATAAGCGGAAGAAGATGGATGGATGGATGGATGGGTCTTTTTTCTGCAACATCAAGGTATATATTGACGCTTACATAGGTCTGGTGATAATGTTCCCCTTTAAATATAAAATGTATGTATGCCCTGGCACACCATTATCATCATTTCATGACCGAAGCAAAACACTTTTTACACTTTTATACTGAAATAAATACACCTACAACTTATTCAATAAAAACATAGAAAAAACTAGCAGCAGTGGTAAAGTTTTGATCCATGAAGGAAAGAAGAAAGTGAATGAATGTTTATAACTGAATACATTTACATATGTATACACATTTGTTTTCTGTTTTTATTTTTTATTTTTTTAATAAATTAAGTAACGTTTATGACAACCTTTTTCCAAAACACAATATAGAATGTGAGATATACCGTATTTTCCGCACTATTAGCCGCACCTAAAAACCACAAATTTACTCAAAAGCTGACAGTGCGGCTTATAACCCGGTGCACTTTATATATGGATTAATATTAAGATTCATTTTCATAAAGTTTAGGTCTCGCAACTACGGTAAACAGCCGCCAACATTTTTTCCCCGTAGAAGAGGAAGTGCTTCTTCTTCTACGGTAAGCAACCGCCAAGGTAAGCACCCGCCCCCATAGAAGAAGAAGCGCGCGGGTATTACGTTTCATTTCCTTTGTGTGTTTACATCTGTAAAGACCACAAAATGGCTCCTACTAAGCGACACACTGTGGTTCTAGCTTGCCATGCTAATGGCCAGAAACTTCCACCCATGGTGATATTCAAAAGGAAGACCTTGCCAAAAGAGACCTTTCCAGCCGGCGTCATCATAAAAGCTAACTCGAAGGGATGGATGGATGAAGAAAAGATGAGCGAGTGGTTAAGGGAAGTTTACGCGAAGAGGCCGGGTGGCTTTTTTCACGCAGCTCCGTCCATGTTGATATACGACTCCATGCGCGCCCACATCACAGATGGTGTCAAAAAACAAGTGAAGCACACAAATACAACACTCGCCGTCATTCCGGGTGGATTAACCAAAGAACTCCAACCGCTCGATATTGGTGTCAACAGGGCATTTAAAGCATGACTGCGAACGGCGTGGGAACAATGGATGACCGAAGGCGAACACACCTTCACTAAGACAGGGAGACAGCGCCGGACGACATACGCCAACATCTGCCAGTGGATCGTAAATGCCTGGGCGGATATTTCGGTCTCAACTGTGGTCCGAGCTTTCCGGAAGGCAGGATTCACGGAACTGCTGGAAAAACAACAGCGACACTGATTCTGATGACTTCGACGAGACGGAGCCGGCCATTTTGGATCCCGTATTCGCCCAACTTTTTAATTCGGACACCGTAGGAGAAGAATTCGAGGGATTTATGAATGAAGAATAACTTCAGAAAGTGAGTGTTATGTTTATTTTGTGTGTTGTGACATTAACGTTCGAGCAACATTAAGTTATTGCTATTGCTCTGCACTATTTTGAATTTTACTCTGTTTGTGATTGCACATTTGCACATTACCGTACATTTTGGGAGTGAACAGAGTTGTTAGAACGCTGGTTTTTAATATATTATTAAAGTTTAACTGACCTATCTGACTGTTTTTTTGACATTCCTTTAGCGCAGTTAGATGCGGCTTATAACACGGGGCGGCTTATAGGTGGACAAAGTTTTGAAATATGCCGTTCATTGAAGGCGCAGCTTATAACCCGGGGCGGCTTATGGTGCGGAAAATACGGTAACAGGATAATGCATACGTTTATCTTTTTTTTTTTCAAAACGCTTACAAAAAAGTGGGGCCCCAACAATTTACTGCGGGACCCCATTTTTATGACTTGATGGGGTCCCTGCACTGCAAAAAGTCAGTGTTGAAAAACAAGAAAAAAAAAAATACAAAAATGAGGGGTATTTTATTTGAACTAAGCAAAATTATCTGCCAATAGAACAAGAACATTTGGCTTGTCAAGACTTTCCAAAAAACAAGTCAAATTAGCTAACCTCAATGAACCCAAAAATAGCTTAAAATAAGTATATTCTCACTAATAAAAAGTGCACTTTTCTTGGTAGAAAAAAAGAGACCTTTTTGCTCAAAATGTTGAAAAATATTCTTAAATGAAGTAAATGCTAGTGCCATTATCTTGACATAATGATATGCGCTCGGCTTTACATTTCTTGAAAGCAGCAAACTTATACTAAAAACTAATTTATTGTTCTTAATGGAAAGGCAACAAGGCAAGCGCTTGTTACTCTCGGGGTCTCCTAGCCGCTCAGGCAAATCATATTGTCTAAAAATGCATTTTTCCATGGATAACATGACATCATCGCGCCAAGTGCGTGCTCTTTCAGTCAATTAGTGCACATATATACAGCCCGGCCCCCGGGCAACATTTTTTTAATTGTAATTTTGAAGAATTTACCTGAATGTGCATGAACTATTTCTGTTCAAAATTGTTAGAAATGTTAAATGTTTAAATATTAACTGTCAGTTTACTGTACTGTGCCAACTGTACTACTATATGAGTACCTATTTTCTATTGTTTCATTGAAAATAAAACAGCAAAGTCCATTTGGCTGTCATCTGTTTTAATTAAGAGACACAATTGTGTCAAAGTCATGTTTTTTTTGTTCACGCTTGAAATAAATTGGAAAACTATGGCATAAGAGGTGTTTCACAAGAGTGGTTAAGTAGTTATTTAAGTAATAAATCTCAATATGTGGAAATCAATAAGACTAAATCACAGCCAAAAAGAGTAACTTGTGGGGTTCCACAAGGCTCGGTATTGGGACCTAAGTTATTTATACTATATTTAAATAATATTTGTTCAGTATCTAATAAATTGAATTGTATTATGTTTGCAGATGATACAAATGTATATTGTTCAGGAGAAGACTTGAAGGAAGTGTTGAGGTTGAGTTGATTCAGCTAAAATAATGGTTTGATATCAATAAGTTATCATTAAATGATAAGAAAACTAAATTTATGGTGTTTAGTGGTGCAAGAACAAATCGTGAAGTAAAATTAGAATTAAATCAAGTGGAAATTGATGGAGTATATGAAACTAAATTCTTGGGAATAATAATTGATCATAAATTATGTTGGAAACCGCATATTGAATATATAAAGGGAAAAATATCCACATCCATTGCCATTCTTTATAAAGTAAAACACATGCTGAATAAGAAATGTCTGCATATGTTATATTATTCTTTTGTTTTTCCATATTTAACATATTGTGTTGAAGTTTGGGGAAATGTTTATAGAACAAACATAGACCCAATAATTAAACTTCAAAAAAGGGTAATTAGAATAATACACAAAGCGTGCTACTATGAACATACCAATCCATTATTTATAAGTTCTAATGTGTTAAAATTTTCAGATATTGTGTTTTTAAAAACAATGGAAATGATGTTTGGAGTAAAGAACAACAGCCTTCCAGCTTGTATTCTTAGCTTATTTCAATTAAGAGGAGAAAACCATAATTTACGGGGGGTATTGATTTTTGAAATATGTAAAGCAAGAACGAATATTAAATACAAATGTATTTCAGTTTTAGGAGTTAAATGGTGGAACTAGCTCAGTGATGAGTTGAAGACATGTACTTCTTTGTTAAGGTTTAAGAAAACATTGAAAGGTGAGATAATTGAAAATTATAAAATATAGTAACAATTACTTTCATCCCATTGATTTTTATTTTTTTATTTTTAACATTGATGTTCCAGGTAATCTTATTTGAAGTGAATGTATAGGATAGGCAAATATAAGCTTTGGCTTCAGCCTATTCCTTTTTCGGTCATGCTTTTTCTTTTCGTTTCTTTTCCTTTTGTGTGTAAATGTGTATGATTGTTATACTGTATACAGGTAAAAGCCAGTAAATTAGAATATTTTGAAAAACTTGATTTATTTCAGTAATTGCATTCAAAAGGTGTAACTTGTACATTATATTTATTCATTGCACACAGACTGATGCATTCAAATGTTTATTTCATTTAATTTTGATGATTTGAAGTGGCAACAAATGAAAATCCAAAATTCTGTGTGTCACAAAATTAGAATATTACTTAAGGCTAATACAAAAAAGGGATTTTTAGAAATGTTGGCCAACTGAAAAGTATGAAAATGAAAAATATGAGCATGTACAATACTCAATACTTGGTTGGAGCTCCTTTTGCCTCAATTACTGCGTTAATGCGGCGTGGCATGGAGTCGATGAGTTTCTGGCACTGCTCAGGTGTTATGAGAGCCCAGGTTGCTCTGATAGTGGCCTTCAACTCTTCTGCGTTTTTGGGTCTGGCATTCTGCATCTTCCTTTTCACAATACCCCACAGATTTTCTATGGGGCTAAGGTCAGGGGAGTTGGCGGGCCAATTTAGAACAGAAATACCATGGTCCGTAAACCAGGCACGGGTAGATTTTGCGCTGTGTGCAGGCGCCAAGTCCTGTTGGAACTTGAAATCTCCATCTCCATAGAGCAGGTCAGCAGCAGGAAGCACGAAGTGCTCTAAAACTTGCTGGTAGACGGCTGCGTTGACCCTGGATCTCAGGAAACAGAGTGGACCGACACCAGCAGATGACATGGCACCCCAAACCATCACTGATGGTGGAAACTTTACACTAGACTTCAGGCAACGTGGATCCTGTGCCTCTCCTGTCTTCCTCCAGACTCTGGGACCTCGATTTCCAAAGGAAATGCAAAATTTGCATGGTTGGGTGATGGTTTGGGGTGCCATGTCATCTGCTGGTGTCGGTCCACTCTGTTTCCTGAGATCCAGGGTCAACGCAGCCGTCTACCAGCAAGTTTTAGAGCACTTCATGCTTCCTGCTGCTGACCTGCTCTATGGAAATGGAGATTTCAAGTTCCAACAGGACTTGGCGCCTGCACACAGCGCAAAATCTACCCGTGCCTGGTTTACGGACCATGGTATTTCTGTTCTAAATTGGCCCGCCAACTCCCCTGACCTTAGCCCCATAGAAAATCTGTGGGGTATTGTGAAAAGGAAGATGCAGAATGCCAGACCCAAAAACGCAGAAGAGTTGAAGGCCACTATCAGAGCAACCTGGGCTCTCATAACACCTGAGCAGTGCCAGAAACTCATCGACTCCATGCCACGCCGCATTAACGCAGTAATTGAGGCAAAAGGAGTTCCAACCAAGTATTGAGTATTGTACATGCTCATATTTTTCATTTTCATACTTTTCAGTTGGCCAACATTTCTAAAAATCCCTTTTTTGTATTAGCCTCAAGTAATATTCAAATTTTGTGACACACGGAATTTTGGATTTTCATTTGTTGCCACTTCAAATCATCAAAATTAAATGAAATAAACATTTGAATGCATCAGTCTGTGTGCAATGAATAAATATAATGTACAAGTTACACCTTTTGAATGCAATTACTGAAATAAATCAAGTTTTTCAAAATATTCTAATTTACTGGCTTTTACCTGTGTATATAGTCTGTACTCTTAAACTGGTCACACAAAATGGTTAATGGTTGATGGTTGATTATATGACCGAAATAAACTTATTTCATTCATTCAAATAAGAAATGATGACTTTAAAAAAGTAGTTTTATACTTGTGAGTGTTGATGATACAACACTTGATATTCTAGTTTCAAGCATGTTTTACTCAATATAGGTCATCAAATCTCAGCAACAAGCTGTAATATCTTACTGAGATCATTTAGGACCAAAACACTTAAAACAAGTAAAACACTCTAACATAAAATCTGCTTAGTGAGAAGAATGATCTTATCAGACAGAAAATAGGCAAATATCACCCTTATTTGAGATAATTCATCTTATTTAGATATCACTTTTTGCAGTGTGGGACCCCATTTTGACAATTCTTAGCGCCAACTCTGCTGTCAACAGAGGAGAAAAAATGCTTTATTTAAATAAATATTTATAAAGCAAGTTGGAGTATCATTGGCACATGTTCACCTAGTCCCGGCCTTGGCGTGCTGCCTGCCTTGGCACGCATATATGTGTCCTCTTTTGGGGATTTCACAATATGGTCAGCCTATTCCAACGCACGTAGCAGCACTATATGCTCACTGGGGGCGTGCCTTTAGCGTCCTCTCTCACCTGAAACCTTCACCCTTTAAAGGGGATCATTATCACAATTTCAGAAGGGTTAAAACCATTAAAAATCAGTTCCCAGTGGCTTATTATATAAGTTTTTTCCCAAATTTTAACCATCACGCAATATCCCTAAAAAAAGCTTCAAAGTGCCTGATTTTAACCATCGTTATATACACCCGTCCATTTTCCTGTGACGTCACATAGTGAAGCCAACACAAACAAACATGGTGGAAAGAACAGCAAGCTATAGCGACATTAGCTCGGATTCAGACTCGGATTTCAGCGGCTTAAGTGATTCAACAGATTACGCATGTATTGAAACGGATGGTTGTAGTGTGGAGGCAGGTAGCGAAAACCAAATTGAAGAAGAAACTGAAGCTATTGAGCCATATCGGTTTGAACCGTATGCAAGCGAAACCGAGGAAAACGACACGACAGCCAGCGACACGGGAGAAAGCGAGGACGAATTCGGCGATCGCCTTCTAACCAACGATTGGTATGTGTTTGTTTGGCATTAAAGGAAACTAACAACTATGAACTAGGTTTACAGCATATGAAATACATTTGGCAACAACATGCACTTTGAGAGTGCAGACAGCCCAGTTTTCATCAATTAATATATTCTGTAGACATACCCTCATGTCAGCAGGCCAGGGAGGCTAGGGTCGATATTTTTCTATTGATCATCTTCGGGACGGTGTGAGCCAAGACATCCAGGGGGTTTAGCTCGCTCGTCTGCGGGAACAAACTGCCGCCATTGCTTGCCGTGCTACCGAGGTCCTTTGTCCCTGAATTGCTCACACACTCCGGCAGATTCAACGGGGGTCTGGCGGCAGATTTCTTTGACTTTATCGCTGGAAATGCATCTGCTTTGAGTGTCGCAGGATATCCACACATTCTTGCCATCTCTGTCGTAGCATAGCTTTCGTCGGTAAAGTGTGCGGAACAAACGTCCAATTTCTTGCCACTTTTGCATCTTTGGGCCACTGGTGCAACTTGAATCCGTCCCTGTCGGTGTTGTTACACCCTCCGACGACACACCGACGAGGCATGATGTCTCCAAGGTACGGAAAACAGTCGAAAAAACGGAAAATAACAGAGCTGATTTGACTCGGTGTTTGAGAAAATGGCGGATTGCTTCCCGATGTGACGCCACGCTGTGACGTCATCGCTCCGAGAGCGAATATTAGAAAGGCATTTAATTCGCCAAAATTCACCCATTTAGAGTTCGGAAATCGGTTAAAAAAATATATGGTCTTTTTTCTGCAACATGAAGGTATATATTGACGCTTACATAGGTCTGGTCCGCTTTTCCTCCATAGTGTTAACGACCTGCCGAGGTTGATGTTGTCTTCTTGAGTGAGTGATATTCAGAATTCCCATTGTTGTGAACGTAGCACGCCCCGTAAGGTGATTGGCGAAGAAGGAGGAAGCGTTGTTGTTGCCGAAATGAGGAGTGAGGATAGACGTGCGTGCGGAAGGAACGAGATAAGTTGAGCTGTGTTAGTATAGGTTGCTCAATAAAAGAGCGTCAGACTTGGTGTGCACTTCTTCTGGATGCTACAATATAAACAGCGTGCCGGGCCCAGTCACATGACATCTATGGCTTTTGGAACTCAGTGCACACACAACAACCTATCTGGATTCCATAAGAGATTCCATAAGGAATCGGTTCGATAAGAGGATTCGATAATGGGCTCGAACTCGATAATTTCTTAACAAACATCATCCCTACATATAATATTCCTTTTTCTCAAATGACTGTGACTCGCACTGATTTAAGTTCCTTCCTCCTTCCACCAGTCTGGTTCAAGCCCACATTAGTCCACCTTTTTCTGTTCTGTACAAATAACAACTAATTGTCCAGTATCAGAGCTTCAATGTGTCATGACTTGGACTTTGGCGTGGTTTGTTCTCCCGTGGTGCAAATGAACTGGACTGGTCAAGGCTTGAAGGTGGGTACATGATTTATTTTAAACTATCAAAAAAAGGAATAAACAAAAAGCGCGCACAGTGGCGGAGAATAAAACTAGACTTTAAACACAAAACTTGCACATTGGCAGAAACTATGAACAATTAAACAAAACACTAACTGTGGCTTAACAAACAAAAACTTACTTGGCATGGAACCGGCATGAAAAAAAGAGTAGCAAGGGTCATCAGGGTGTGGAGAGTGTGCAGGAGCATAAATGTGATGATGTCGTCAGAACGAACAACAGAAAATGAATGAACTTAAATACTATGGACATGATTAGTGAAAGCAGGTGCGTGACTCGAAACGTGAAACAGGTGCGTGACGTGACAGGTGAAAACTAATGGTTGCTATGGTGACAAGAGTGCACAATGAGTCCAAACGTGGAACAGGTGCGTGACGTGACAGGTGAAACTAATGGTTGCTATGGTGACAAAACAAAACAAAAGTGCACAAAAAGTCCAAAATTTAAACCGAACATTACTAAAACAAAACATGATCACACAGACATGACACAATGACACCTGTGTGAAAAACAATGCTGAGGTAGAGTTTGGATACTAAATCCAAATCCTTCACTTTTGTCACACGTGCTCCATTGTTGGTCTAAGTCAGGATAGGGTGTATGGACGCCAGCAGATGACATGGCACCCCAAACCATCACCCAACCATGCAAATTTTGCATTTCCTTTGGAAATCGAGGTCCCAGAGTCTGGAGGAAGACAGGAGAGGCACAGGATCCACGTTGCCTGAAGTCTAGTGTAAAGTTTCCACCATCAGTGATGGTTTGGGGTGCCATGTCATCTGCTGGTGTCGGTCCACTCTGTTTCCTGAGATCCAGGGTCAACGCAGCCGTCTACCAGCAAGTTTTAGAGCACTTCATGCTTCCTGCTGCTGACCTGCTCTATGGAGATGGAGATTTCAAGTTCCAACAGGACTTGGCGCCTGCACACAGCGCAAAATCTACCCGTGCCTGGTTTACGGACCATGGTATTTCTGTTCTAAATTGGCCCGCCAACTCCCCTGACCTTAGCCCCATAGAAAATCTGTGGGGTATTGTGAAAAGGAAGATGCAGAATGCCAGACCCAAAAACGCAGAAGAGTTGAAGGCCACTATCAGAGCAACCTGGGCTCTCATAACACCTGAGCATTGCCAGAAACTCATCGACTCCATGCCACGCCGCATTAACGCAGTAATTGAGGCAAAAGGAGCTCCAACCAAGTATTGAGTATTGTACATGCTCATATTTTTCATTTTCATACTTTTCAGTTGGCCAACATTTCTAAAAATCCCTTTTTTGTATTAGCCTTAAGTAATATTCTAATTTTGTGACACACGGAATTTTGGATTTTCATTTGTTGCCACTTCAAATCATCAAAATTCAATGAAATAAACATTTGAATGCATCAGTCTGTGTGCAATGAATAAATATAATGTACAAGTTACACCTTTTGAATGCAATTACTGAAATAAATCAAGTTTTTCAAAATATTCTAATTTACTGGCTTTTACCTGTATATCCGATTCATACCGACATATAAATCGACACAAAGGAGACCTAGGTCAAATTTGAACAAATCCGAATCGCAGTGTTAACATTGACATGAAAACATCTGATACAGGTCAAATATGGGCCAAAAAATCCAACTTGACCTGCAGTGTGAACAAGACCATGGAAACACATCGCGAGTGCAGAGTCCACGCCCGCAGGCAAAACAACTCTGCACGTGCACAAAATGAGTGAATGAATGTGCATGGAGTATGATTTTTTTACGCGCAAGGAGCTTGACACTATACAACAGTAGGCTCTTTTCCACCAAAAGTTCCGGACCTCTGGGTTTCTGGAACGTCTCCCACCCCCCAGTCAAGCCATTGGCAAGACCTCGTAGGTGTCTGTGACGACACTGACTTGACTTTACTCGTGAAAAATAAATATATTTGACATGAGTTTGCCGTACTCCTTTCGATAAGCTCTTTGGGGATATATGTTGTGTATTAAAAATGTGAAAATACTGGAAGCATGTCACTTTCGTAGAATGTTCTTTTTTTATATTTGAAGGGTGTTGTCATTCATCAGGCTATTGTAATTAGTATGTCACTCAGCTGATTAGATGTCTTAGAAGACGTTTATCCTATTATTTGAGTAGTTTTCACCAGTTCATGCTCATAGACTCAGCTTGGACAGATCTAGTCTGAGCGCTTGCTGCTAAGTTCCCAACTATTTATCTTCTAAAATAAGAGTGCGTATGTTATTTTGTGGTGTAAAAAAAGAATGCGTCCATCAAGAAATGTTAACCATAGAATCAAATCGTCCATACACCCTATCCAATCTCATTGAATCGTTCATGTACTAAATCGAATCACATCGAATCTTTCTGTTTTAGAAATAAATCACTTTTGAATCATTCATATGTCTCTGATGGGCACATTAATCGCAGGGGTGTCAAACTCAAATACAGAGTGGGCCAAAATTTAAAACTGTGAACAAAGCCGCGGGCCAAGGTTGAACAAATGAACCTTTTAATAGGGACCCAAACAAGTTTTGCATCGAATATTGAACAAGCAAGGCTTATATAACTTTATAGTGACATGCAAAATCCAGTTTCAAATAATAATAATAAGTAAAAAAAATCAATGGCATATCAAATACAATTTAAATAAAATATAATGCCTCTTTTCTATTTGCAGCCTTCTGAGGTAAATATCAACATTAACTTTTTCCACAGGCTAATAAATTTGAAAATAAAATAATGAATAAACCAACCATTCAGGACTTTAAGCTGCTCAGTTTGCAACACACTGATCTAATCTGATGTGCCCAAGCCAGATACCTGCCATCTTTTCTTGGATGCTAGTTCATTAATGTCGGGTTTAGGCTTTGAGCTGAGGCAACCTTCATTATCCAACGAAGGTGTTCAACAGTCATTACATCTCGTATTCCACAGTCTTGGGGGCGTGCCTTACAGGCACTGCTTTTAACGTCCTCTACGAGCTGTCATCACGTCCGCTTTTCATCCCTTCTAACAACGTGCCCGCCCAGTCACAAGATATGAGCGGCTTCCTTACGCACACACGTGAATGCAACGCATACTTACACTGAGGGTGCCCGTATAAGCAACTTTAACATTGTTAGAAACATGTGCCACACTGTGAATCCACACCAAACAAGAATAACAAACACATTTCGGGAGAACATCTGTACCGTTACAAGGTACATTAATAGCTGTTTTATTATTATAGGATGGCTTGTTAAACATTTCATAGGATTTTCAGATGGAGGAAAAACCAAGACATTTAATATAAAATGTAAAATGAATAAATACATATAAAGAAAAAGAAAAAAAATGGTTAAAAGCCATCGTCCCGGGGAGCATTTCATTTCGTCCCGTGCATTTTTTTTAAATAATAATAACAATGAATAATTTCTAAGTCTTTGTTAGCCGTTTGTGAACTTTTGTGCTCGTGCGTAACATTCGCTCGCATCCTGTGCATCTCCTGGGGGCAAAGCCCCCCCTGTCCTTAAAAGCTAGTGACGCCCCTGCTAAATACTAATAAGGTAGCGCTAGTTACTATTAAGCTCCGGATCTAACAGATAACTACACATTTCCACTGCTATTTGTTGTCGGAAGTGTTTTAATGTGGTTAAATGACACTTGTGGTGATTAGAATCATCAAAGACATTTTAAGTTCAGAATATTTTAGTCAACTGTCTTAGGTTTCTGCTTCCCAGTTGTCTCAAACAGCCGGCTGGTGTCTTGTCTCGTAATTAAATTGTCTTCGTTTGGGAACATTCTGACACAAGTAGGTTTCTATTTCATCATACCACCGGCCAGTCTTCATTTTACAGAAGTTTTTAATTGAGTTTTAGTCCTAGAAAATGTATTATAGTTTTAGTCATTTTTTTAGTCATGTAAATTAATTTAGTTTTAGTCCAAAAAATCCTCTACATTTTAGTCGACTAAAATTATAGTAAATTGTCCATCCATCCATCCATCTTCTTCCGCTTATCCGATTTCGGAAGCCCAGACTTCCCTCTCCCCAGCTACTTCGACCAGCTCTTCCCCGGGGGATCCCGAGGCGTTCCCAGGCCAGCCGGGAGACATAGTCTTCCCAACGTGTCCTGGGTCTTCCCCGTGGCCTCCTACCGGTCGGACGTGCCCGGAACACCTTCCTAGGGAGGCGTTCGGGTGGCATCCTGACCAGATGCCCGAACCACCTCATCTGGCTCCTCTCCATGTGGAGGAGCAGCTGCTTTACTTTGAGCTCCTCCCGGATGACAGAGCTTCTCACCCTATCTCTAAGGGAGAGCCCCGCCACCCGGCGGAGGAAACTCATTTGGGCCGCTTGTACCCGTGATCTTGTCCTTTCGGTCATAACCCAAAGCTCATGACCATAGGTGAGGATGGGAACGTAGATCGACCGGTAAATTGAGAGCTTTGCCTTCCGGTTCAGCTCCTTCTTCACCACAACAGACCGATACAGTGTCCGCATTACTGAAGACACCGCACCGATCCGCCTGTCGATCTCACCATCCACTCTTCCCTCACTCGTGAACAAGACTCCGAGGTACTTGAACTCCTCCACTTGGGGCAAGATCTCCTCCCCAACCCGGAGATGGTACTCAACCCTTTCCCGGGCGAGAACCATGGACTCGGACTTGGAGGTGCTGATTCTCATCCCAGTCGCTTCACACTCGGCTGCGAACCGATCCATTGAGAGCTGAAGATCTTGGCCAGATGAAGCCATCAGGACCTTGCTTATGGCAGTCCATCGATGTCGATGATGACGTTGCTCCAAACGAAGTATTGGATTGGTTATTGTTGTGCCTTTCGCCTGTGCATAGCCAGGTGGCTGCTCAGGCCTATGCGTGATCCACAGACTTTGTCACAGGAGGGGCAGGGGAAGGCAGCAGTGATGGTCGCTGGTGCTGTGGCACGTTGGTGTCTTTGTGCACGCCGCTGTGCTCTCCGGTCTGTGAACTTCTCCTGAAGATGAGTGATTCCCTGGTGGCAGGTAGAGCTCCAGGTCTGGCGGTCAGCAGCCAGGGACTCCAGTGCTGGTGGTTTGATGTCACACTTTTTCAGGAGAGTTTTAATGTGGTCCTTGTACCGTTTTTTCTGGCCCCCGGCAGACCTTTGACCGACTGAAAGCTGGCCATACAATATCTGACGGGGTAGGCGGTGGGCTGGCATACGGATCACATGTCCGACCCATCTTAGGTGTTTTTGGCCAAGGAGTGCTGTGATGCTGGGTGTGTTGGTCCGGTCATAAATTTCAGTGTAGAGCACCCTGTCTTCCCAGGTCAGACCTAGGATCCTTTGGAGGCAGCGGATGTGGAAGGCCTCGAGACTCTGGATGTGCCTCTGGTAGGGTGTCCAGGTTTCAGAACTATAGAGCAGCGTGGAGAGGCTGTCTTGG